>NC_136801.1:24950325-25235325 GCF_951216825.1 Electrona antarctica
GCATTTATTTCATATTTACATTTTAATTTCAGCGTGTGTCAGATTTCAGCTCTGACACTTATTTCAGACATGCTCTAGTCTAGTATGTGAAGAGTGCGCCTGTGCTATTAACTCATTTTTGGGAAAAAAAGAATAGTTTTTCTCCTCTGGTGAAAAGCTGGATTTTGCGCGATGGCAGTCTCTCAGTCAAATCTGGTCACATATGTTGCACTATAAGGCCCCCATAAAATGTAACCATGTGTGACGTTCCATAATGCAATTCCAACGGTAAGCTGTGTTGTTTTCACCCCATGAAGCAATAGCGGATTCGGACACCGCCCGAAATACCCGTATGTGTGTCTCAAAGAATTGCACGGGGCCTTATCCTGAAGGGTCAAAAACAAAACGTGGCATGTTCATGCTTGGAGTACAAAACAAAGTCAACAAAGTTGCAGCATGCAGGGCCCATGTTTCATGCTCGCTCCTCAGATGTCATTCACACACCTGTGACTGGCACACACCTGCCAGCACTTGAAGCCCCAAAACAAGAGTGAACACCACAACAGAAGAATATGGCAGGGGATTTTGGCACGTTCCTTAAATTATAAGGAAAGCGAGTTACAGTGCCAAAGCAAGTGTCAAATAAAAACAAAGCAGTTAGATGAAGTGATAACTTTCTTGAAATGCCTGTAAAGCCAAAAAATTCTAATGAACAGATGAAAAAAAGATGAAGTGATAACTGAAGTGATTCACACCTACAGTAACTGGAAATGACGTGGGTGCGTGCGTGCGTGCGTGCGTGCGTGCGTGCGTGCGTGCGTGCGTGCGTACTGATGCATTACTATACTTGTGAGGTCTAATAGTAGAATATGAGAAATAGAGAAATGGATGTTTTATCATGAAAAGAAAATAGAGATAGGTTTATGATTAGAAAAAGATTCAGGTTGTGATTAGGAGGAGACATTTAAAGATTAGGTTTAGGGTTTAGGGTCGGAGTTTATGGCAGATTTATACTTAAAATTAAATTAGCCGATCTACAAGCTGACAACACGTGTGTGTGTGTGTGTGTGTGTGTGTGTGTGTGTGTGTGTGTGTGTGTGTGTGTGTGTGTGTGTGTGTGTGTGTGTGTGCGCGTGCGTGCGTGTGTTATCGGTATAGAGCAGTGGATTTCAACCAGTGGTCCTCAAAGGGGTTAGGTGGTCCCCAGCTAAATCATGGAGAGTTGGTAACCAAATGGACCCTTATAAGTTGTTACTGTAGATCGTTCACTCTTGAGAGCGTAAAATGAAACCAAATGGACCCTTACAGGGTCCATGGCTCAAATGCTGAATACATAACGGACCTTTATAGAGACATGTCCCTCAGAGGTTTAAGACAGTGGGCGGTCCCCAGCTGTGTTTTTGTTGTGACATCACTGCAGGCGTTCAGCCAATAGGAATGCACACAGAGGATAACTCACACACACACACACACACACACACACACACACACACACACACACACACACACACACACACACACACACACACACACACACACACACACACACACACACACCCCTATAAATGTGCTATTTGGTGACCTTCTGGATGTGTGTTTCTGAACATTTTGTCCTATAATGATGGGCCAAAATATGTTGGCAGCTATAGGGGTAAAGTGTTTAATTTGACCTGCAGCAAGTTAGTCCTATATGACTTTGACCTCTTCATTGATAAAAAACGTATGTAAAAGAAAATACATACATGGTCACAGCAATATCGAAATAAAAGGCAAAAAAAAGCGTCTTATTTCCATTGCAGTCCTGTACCGTCCAAGTACAGTGAATGCTGGACCCTGAAGCCAACCCTGCAGAAGTGTCTTGACGGGTGCTACACCAGCATGTTGTGTGCAATACTTAACATCAGCAAGAGCGTACATGTTACCAACAAGATCCTGTATGAGGGAATACCAAGGGTGAGCCAGAAAATAGCAGCCAGGAGAATGAGACTAGCCAAAGACATCAGGAACTGCCAGCCAGCAAATTGGTGCTGTGGGAAGCAACACACGGGCACCGGTCACGAGGATGTCCCACATTAACATACGTGGATGTACTCAAGAAAGAGGGAGGAGTGCAAAATACCAACGAACAGGCCAGATGTATATGGATAACCAGGATGACTGGAAGCGACAATGGAGGGCGAAGGAGCAGCGGTTCTCCTCCTCCTCTCTCTCTCTCGCCTGGAAAGGAGCCAGCTTAGGTGGTTCGGGCATCTGGTTAGGATGCCTCTCGGGCGTCTCCCTAGGGAGGTCCTCGACGCACGTCCCACTGGGAGGAGACCCCGGGGCAGACCAAGGCGCAGTTGGAGGAAACACATCGACTCACTGGCCTTGGAACGTCTCGGAATCCCCCAGGAGGAAGTCACTAATGTTGCTCTGGAGAGGGAAGTCTGGAGCACTCTGGTGGAGCTGTTGCCCCCGTGACCCGACTACGGATAAGCGGTTGAAGATGGATGGATGGATGGATGGATGGACAATGGAGGGCTCATCTGAGGACGACCTAGAGAGAAGTACCCAATGGTGCAAAGAGTGTCCATATGCATGTCAATCCAAGCACCCATAGTTGCAAGAAAATGTGGGAAAAGTAGGATATGCGTGTCCCATCCACACTAGGGGCTAGATACTTGAGGAATACAGGGAGAGGGGGACAATAACAAAATAATATAGAAATACCTACAGTAACAACTGTACAACTGTTAAGAATTAAATATTTAGGCCCGGGCCGCCGGTGTGGTGGTCCAGGCACCCTATAGGCTGCAATGCTAGCCTGACAGTGTGTGGCGGGTTCGAATCCTGCTCCCGACGACCTTTGCTGCGCATCACTCCTCATCTCTCCCCCCATTCCCTTGTCAGTCTACTGTCCTATCAATAAAGGCATAAAAGCCCCAAAACAAAAATTCACTAAATAAGAATTAAGTATTTAAATCGACCAAATGCTAGACCCAGATCCAGGGTGACATTACTGCATACAATGGTGGGGGACAGTCAGGCCCCCAGAGTGGCTGGCCAATGTTGAAGCCATCATGACATCATGACGTTCAGTGACGTCATGATGCAAAAGTTGGCCACAAAGTTGAGACTGTGTGCGAGCGAGCCAACAATAGCCAACAGTGGTACTTCCGGCAGACTTCCGGGTGCTTCAAACGCCATTGAGCAACTTCCATTCATTGAATGAATAGCTGGGGGCAGTGTTGTCCTTTCTCTACATTATATACAACTCTATGGGGACAAACAGCTCATAATATGTGAGAAATAGGCCTACAGTAATATGCAGGTATACATGCAGGAGGAGCGAGTAAGTGAGCAGGCATGTGAGCATTGGAATGCATGTGTCCGTCAGCCCAACCAGTTCCATTCCTCTGGACTTGCACCTACTTCTATGTTCTATCCCCCTCGCTCGGAGGCGGGACTATGAGGCGTGGGTGGAGTGAATTTTTCTATGGTCATGGTTGTATCTAGGGTTGTCCCGATCCGATCACGTGATCGGAAATCGGGGCCAATCGCATCATTTTCAAATGACCGGAATCGGATCGGGAGCAAAAAACGTGATCGGGACATCCATAGTATCAATATTATATCCATATCATGATATTTGACTGGATATTGTCTGTGATTTGGGATATTGTACTATTTTGATATGACATACGTGTCCTATATAAATAACGGATCAGGAGAGATTGGGAAAAAAACCCAGTAAACATGGACTCTCTCTCTCTCTCCTCTCTCTGCCAGTGTGTCAGGGTACCAGTAACCACCTGACCAAGTTGGGGCGGGCAGACGACCACTATGGCAACATGGTGAAGATGTTCGGTAACTGTACGGTTGTCCTGGAGAATCTGGAGGTGACCTACACCGAGGAATACCATGACCTCTCCTTCCTGCAGGTGACTCCTCTCCTACTTTCACTATTATTTATTATAAAGAACTATTATTATAAAGAATATGCAATTTGTACTTTTTGATACTTGATATTTAGAAGCATGTTCTTCTCCCTCTTTCTGTCTCTTTCTGTCTCTCAGACCATCCAGGAAGTGGGCGGGTACGTACTCATCGCCCTGAACAAGGCAACCATCGTCCCATTGGTCAACCTGAGGCTGATCAGAGGCCACGCCCTCCTGGGCGGCCAATACGCTCTCTCCGTTCTGTCCAACTACGAGAAGAACATGACGTCGCCCAACACACACAACTACACACATGGTCTGAGGCAGCTGCAACTGACTGGACTGACCGGTACGCACGCACACACATGCGCGCGCACACACACACACACACACACACACACACACACACACACACACACACACACACACACACACACACACACACACACACACACACACACACACACACACACACGGTGTGAGGCAGTTGCAACTGACTGGACTGACCGGTACGCACGCACACACCCACACACAACTACACACATGGTTTGAAACAACTGCAACTGACTGGACTGACCGGTATAATGTATCCTGTATAATGCGTGTATGTTTGTGTGTTTTCAGAGATCCTGAGGGGAGGGGTGAGGATCTCCAACAACCCTCTGCTGTGCCACCTGGACACCATTCAGTGGTCGGCCATCATAGACAGAACTGCAAGTCCCACAATGCATCTGAACATGACCGGTTTTGCGCGACACTGTACGACACGCCTCCTCTCCTGTCTTTTCCTCCTCTCATCTCCTTTCCTTAGCGCTGTCCTCCCTTTTCCTCTCCTCTCTCTATTCTGTACTCCTGAATGTTGAGATTGACGTGTGTGTGTGTGTGTGTGTGTGTGTGTGCGTGCGTGTGTGTGTGTGTGCGCGCGTTTGTGTTTGCAGGTTTAAAGTGTGACTCTAGTTGTTACAACGGGTCATGCTGGTCAGCAGGACCTCAACACTGCCAGACATGTAAGTGGGTCTTAACTAACAACATCCTAAACAATGGTAACTAACCGTAACACCTTGCTAAAAAAAATACATTTGGGAGTTTTAACATTTGTACCTCAATGTGATTTTCCATAACAATTACAGAAAAACTAAATTAGGGAGGCACTAAAATGGGGCAAGTTTTTGATTGACTGTTTTTACAAAACTTCATGAAGTTTTCTGCATTAAGAAACCTAACGTAACAAAAACATCTCACACAGTCAACATACTGTACAGTGGATATGGCTGAAACTTATTGGAAAACACGCTTTCCTCCCAAATTTGGGTTAACAAAACATAAAGGCAGCATACAGTAATGCTAAGTAACCTCAAAGGGCAACTTTGAATTATTTTGAATGATGTATGATGTTTATGAACCTCTCTCTCTTTGTGTGTCTGTGTTTCCATAGTAACCAGCATGGTGTGTGCAGACCAGTGCAGCAGGAGGTGTCGTGGTTTTTCACCTGGTGAATGTTGTAACGAACACTGTGCTGCCGGCTGTACCGGTCCCACTGCCGCAGACTGTCTGGTACATACACAATACATTACACATGCACACGCACACGCACACACCGTGTGACGGTCTGGTACATACACAATACATTACACATGCACACGCACACACCATGTGACTGTCTGGTACATAGACAATACATACACATGAACATACATACACATTCACACACCACGCATGCATGCACACACGTGCGCGCGCGCATGCATGCACGCACCCACACCCACACCCACACATGCACAAAGGAAATCTCTGAGACTTGCTCTAATATTATTTCAGACATAACTCATAAACCAACTAAATGGAAAAAGCGGCACTCCAAAATAAAGATGCAAGACTGGCTCAGATGCAATTTCTCATGCTGAGTGCTGACACGTTTCGGCTTCTTCAGAGCAGACTAAAAAAACGTTTTAGTCTGCTCTGAAGAAGGCTACTGCCGAAACGCGTCAGCATTCTCAGATAAACATGAGAAATTGCATCTTTTATTTTAGAGTGCCGGCTTTTTCCATTTAGTTGGTTTATGAGTTAAGTTATTTTCACAGCTGAGCACTAGGCATGTAACGATTCACTCAACTCACGATACGATTCGTATCATGATATGAGGTTCACGATACGATTTTTCACGATATTTTAAACAAAAAATATTTTCCAGACAAATATACGATATATCGTTACATGCCTACTGAGCACCCACTGCCTTAAACAAAGGGCAGTTTCCAGAGGACTGTTTTTTATTTCATAATTTCAGACACTTTTGCCAAGATGTACCTTTTAATGCAATGGTAGTTGTTCTTATCAGTGTCTAGTAAGTCAGAGTCTAATAAGAAAAATTACTTACTGTACTGTACTTAAGTCATACACTCTGGTGGTGTCAAGCTAGAATACATGTCTAGGTCTTGCTGCATATTGCTGACAGGTGCTCTTTTATGGCGGTTTTGAAGGAGGGTAGCTGGGTAAGGAATCACACTTTTTGATGGCTGCTGGTGGTAGAGCATTCCACATTTTGTTGGCAGAATAGTATAGAAATAATTAATTTAATTCTATCAATCTCTCTCTCTCTCTGCGTCTCTCTGTCTCTGCAGGCGTGCAGGTCTTTCAGTGATGAGGGGACATGTAAGGACAGTTGTCCTCCACTGATGACCTACAATAAGAACTCCTACCAGGTGGTCCTGAACCCACTCGCCAAGTACACCTTTGGATCCACGTGTGTGACGACCTGTCCACGTGAGAGACACACACACACACACACACACACACACACACACACACACACACACACACACACACACACACACACACACACACACACACACACACACACACACACACACACACACACACACACACACACACACACACACACACACAGGGCCTAATTCACAACGCAGATATACGACCAGGTGTAAATGAAGTGTGTAAAAGAGTGTGTATATACCCTACGGCAGACCTGGGCATTGTAAGGCCCGTGGGCCAAATACGGCCTGACTCTGACCGGCCCGCGAAAGATTACTTGAAAATTAGAAAAGAAAACATACTTTCATTACCATATGGGTGCATGGACTAAAACCGCATTGCTTTTATTTTGAAGCCCATGTATTTTCACACTGCACACAATCTGCACGTCAACTGTGCACATGAATTGTGTGTGATTGAGAACCTGTCTTCCTTCCTTCACCACCCCATTCGACTGGTATCATACCATTGAATGGGGCCAGTATGGCCGTTATCATACCATCTTATGGGCCCGTTTTGGATTTATTGGTGACAACAGCGTCGGTGAATGCAAATAGCCATGAAGCCCAGCTAAGCATGCAGCTCCACAACACGGTAGGGCAGGCGCATGATTACCAAACTTCCTCGCAGGAGGACAAGTTAAATCCCATTATGCTTTATTTAACCCGCTCTAACCCGCCTCGCCAATAAAGTTAACTTAATATGTCTTAAGATGCTGCGTCGTATGGCGGTGTTGCGCCCCGAATGTGGCATGCTTCTGACGTTGGGCGATGCGCCGTGAGCTTGTGGATTGTCTGTTTTCGGCACACGACTCGACACCGTTGTACCACAAAGTAAATCTGGCAGAACGTGCACACATCAATGCCTGCCAGGCTGCCAAGTCTCAACAATATCATCACTGGTTGGCTTGTTATTGTGTTTTCAGAACGTCGTTTAATGGTTGTGAGTGACTCAACACTCATCTCACGCTGATAGTAACAGTGCGCCATGTGGGTTGTGAAAGTGGCACCTCCAGGGTCCTCCGTATGGAAGAACAACTATTAAAACAGCTACCTGTTCTCATTGTTAAAATAAAATGCTAGTATTTACATGACTTGTAACTTAAACAAAAGTTTTTAAACATAGTTTTCAACTGGGAAAGGAAACGTCTCAAGCATGCAAGTAGAAAGTAAAAGAATCACACCCATGTGAAATGAGGGGCGCTCTTATTGTACATCATCATAAATGGCCATTTACTGCTTTTTATATAGAAATAAAATGTATATTATGCATAATTAAGTTCAGCCTTTTGGCCCGGCCCTCCAAAATATTTTCTGTTTCTAATTCGGCCCCTTGGGAAAATTAATTGCCCACCCCTGCCCTACCGTGAACCATGCGATAAGCTCCCGTGCCATTCATGACATACACCTTGTACCACAGGGACACAGGTGTATGTCATAATAAATGCGAGCGGGTGCCAAATTATCGGAAAATCATTTCACACCATAAAAGGCGTCAAGCATGACTCAGCAGAAAGCAGTAAAAAAAAACTATAGGCCTTACAGCTCAAACGAAATAGAGGTCCTCCTGACGGAATGCAACAAAATAATGATATTTTCTAGTGTGACTAGCGGCTTCACAAATTAAAATAAAAATTATTGCTGGAAAGAAATCACTTCCGCGGTCAGTCCGTGCTGTGCAGAGGTATGAATATAGCCCTCTATTAATTTCATAATTCCACAGGACCACAAACAAGTTTTTGCACCATTGTATAAAGTATACCACTGTACTATACAAACTACAAACTGACACTCAATCCATCAAAGGACACCAAAGGAAATGAAAAGAAAATGATCTGACCGTGTCAAGCGCCGGAGCGACAGCTGCCGGCGACCACCACCTGCAGTCTCCTATTTTATATCCACATACCGTTACATTTGTGCATGATTCTTTATATTGTCTATACCATTAAACTATAAATAATTCTCCCAGGCTTACAAAACGGTGAACGCGTGCTCCGCACGGCTGCAGCAATGTCAACTGACCGAACGTTATAAAAGTATATAGGCTACTCGCAGCTTGGTCATTTATTTATTTAAATGATGTAGTTCCAGGGACCTGGGAATATGTAGTTCCATGGACCTCCCAGAAGGAAAGATTTTAGTTAAAAATGTTCGTTCTGAAAGAATATATTCAAAGGTTTGCACCACATTTTCACGACTTTTCAAAAATAGCAGACCTACAAGCTCATAGCGCGCCACTCGGTGGCGCCACCAAAAGGGGTTCCTGCCCCCAAAATGGGTTAAGTTCGGGACCAAGGCTACTTGGCAATTATATTATAAAGCCTTTTCTATTGAACAATTGCTCATTCACACCTTTGCAGAGGTATATAAAAAGATATCAAATATGTATTTTTTAATCAGAGTTGCCTTGATGCGGTCCGTCTTTTAGGGCGAGAGAGAGAGGGAGGGGGTCGCCTGCAGGCCGGGCTCTCAAGAGACACTGTCGGTTTGCGATAAAGAAATCACATTCATACCTGAATTGGATAATTACATAGGCCTACCTGGGATCCTCTTCTTCTATTTGAAGAAATTATAATCCAGTGAGTTTAATTGAGGTGGGTCGGGAATTGCATTGCCTGCTATAGGCCTACAATTTCAATCCCACCGGCTCAATTTGCGCAGTTGTGGCTGAGCCAGTAGCCTAATTGATTTGACCTGATCTATTTTGCACAGCTGCACTGATGGTGCAATTAATTGAGGTGTGGTGAGGCCAAAAATATAATAAACATTTCAAATGGATTCATGGCTTTCATACACTTGATATTTTTTCAAATGAGATTTCAGCCTTAAAGGAGAATTCCATACTAAAAGGCTTTCTTACCTTTCTTTGTAGTTAGTACGTCCCCACCAAAGAGGTCCAGGTGTTATTTTGTGCAAAATCTCCTTATTGGCTATTTCCCCTACCATAAGCCCTAAATGAATTGCATTGAATGGGAATTGAATGGGGCTATGGGGTGTTGTGCTAATTCACTTATTTCCATCGCTCAAAGTGATTATTTCTTTGTATATATATCCTCTCTTCATAATGTAAATAATATCCCAAGCGGCACACTTTACTACTTATTTCGATGGAAATAAGCGAATTAGCACAACACCCCATAGCCCCATTCAATTCCCATTCAATTCAATGCAATTCATTGAGGGCTTATGGTAGGGGAAATAGCCAATAAGGAGTTTTTGCACAAAAAAACACGTGGACCTCTTTGGTGGGGACGTAACGACTACAAAGAAAGGTAAGAAAGCCTTCTAGTATGGAATTCTCCTTTAAGGAAATGGGTTTAGACTCATCTTAGCTGCAGTTTTGGCTATTTTATATAGTCTCTCTCTCTCTCTGTCAGAAATTGCCATGAATGAGTGGCAATTGGCATGAATGAGTGGCAACCTCCCTCCAGCCACAATGATGGAGTTAAAGAACTGGCAACCTCCCTCCAGCTACAACGATGGAGTTAAAGGCTAGTGAAGTAAATAAACTAAAGAGAGAAACTGGTTTCCTCCTCTATAGCACACAAACAAACATAAAGACTTGACTTGCAAAATACTTGGACTAAAATACGGAGAAGTTCGGAGGCAGACAGGCAGGCAATGTTGACCCCGTGGCTCCCCAAACTAGGCGTTGGTCAGCAAGTTATTCAGGCCTACTAATTTAGAGAAGAGACAATTTAGGCTATGTCTAGTTTAACCCTTGAACGACCATTGAAGGTATTGACGTAGTGAAAGTGAATTAATTAATCCAAACAACGCTTGATTAGAGCTTCGTTTGACTTAGTTATAAAAATAAACGATGATCACTTAGCATACCGGACATCTGACTGTGTAACACAGTGAAGAAAGCTAGCGGATGTTGTGATCCGTTTGACCGGAAATTAAATCGCCAGATTCGCTCTATTTGGTCAAACTCGGCATAATGGTGAAGTTACCTAGCCTGGCACGGCCAGACTCATAGCGAGGGTTCACTGATGTTTCCTCCCCGCATATGAGTCTGGACTCGGGCTCATTGACAGAGAGTATGCGGAAGCTGGAGAAATCAGAAAAATGATCGCGGCCAATCAGTGACTGCGTTTCAACGGCTGTCCGTACAACAGTGAAAAGCAGCCTCTGATTGGTTCATGTGTATATGGTGACGTAACATTCATGCTGCAGTACTTTCAAAACAACAATGGCTGCCCTCAACGCAACAAGTTTAAAAGTTTACACAGAAACGATAAGAACAGCAGTTATTTCAGATATAGACTCTGGCATATATCCGACATATCTCGCTCACGTATAAAGTAGAAACTATTAAACAGACCTTGTTGTTTTTAGCGTGGTTGCCGTGGTATGAGGAGCGGACCAGCGCACTGTGTGGTGACGTCAGCTTTTTGTTACGCTGATTGGCTAGATGGATCTGTCTGTCAAGGCAACTACTAACGCCCACTTTTCAAGCTGCCTATGGCCGAAGTCCAGACTCATATGCGGGGAAGAATCTTCAGTGAATCCCCGCTATGAGGCTGGCCAAGCCAGGCTAGAAGTTACCGCCACCATCAGAACTGGCTCTCTAATACTGTAGGATTGCCGTGAGAAAATGAGATAGTGTTTATAAAACAGATTTTTCTATTGGCATAAAAATGATGAATTCAAAATATGAATAGAGCTGGCAGAAGGCACTGAAAAGCTGCTATTGGGGTGGCAGTCCGAGGGTTTTAACATTATTATGCTATTATTAATGAATTGTGGTTCCGATACACCACACTAGCGAGGCACTGCCTCCTGGAGCAGACTCAACCTGCGCAGTGTGGACATGCTTGAATAGATTAAGACCGCAGACCATGCAGCACCTCCTCACACGCCCCCCTGCTGGAACATCCCTGCACAGCATCGGACTTGGCAGAGTTCAATGAGAAGGGACAGCAATGTGTTCAGCTGTGGCTAAACCACATTTAGCCAAGTGTTGTAACTGACTGTCTATGTGGGCACACGACAAGAAGAAGACCTATTTCTATTATTATTTCATATGGTCTTCATGCTTTCTTTGTCGCACCTCCAATGGTGCCATGGCGGACTATGCATGGCAGGGCCATCCTCTTCCCTGAGCCAAGCCTCAGCCTGACCGCATACCAGAAAGGTAAGTTTTGCTGCAGGGTCATCAGCTGGGGACCACCATTCATGGATGTTTCGCCCCTTATCCAGAACATCTCCTAGTGGCGGGGCAGTGAACCAGTGGTCCCGGTTACGTCATTTAGCCTGGAAAACAAACTGTGACGTCATGTCTTATGTCACACATAGGCCCGCCAGCCTATATAAGTGCTGACCCACACAGTAGGACTGCATTCCCTCAAGTCATTTGTTCGAGGTATTTGGAACTGCATTCTTTTACAGGGAGAAACCTATAAACTACTGTGTGAAATGCTTTGTTTGATGGTGCACCTAAAAGGGCTTCCAGAGACACCGTATGATGCTGCTGTAACAGTGGACCACAAAGTGTACTGCTTCAGAGGAGACTTTATCGAGTCCGAGCGTCGGACTGAAGTGCATGTCTTCAACACAGTGTCTTTATGCTGGACCGAATTGCCCCCAGAGACACCTGAAAGAGGACAACGCCCCCTTGAGGTTCACCCCATGTACTGCAGACCCACAGCTGTGCTGATCGACCCTTTCATCTACATCTTGGGGGGACTTACTGTTACAAAGAACCACAGCAAGGTGCTTTATGCATTTGATGTCGACGACCACAGAATGCTCAGGGTTTCTGGGACCATTCCAGAGGGGAGGTACGGCCACTCAGCCTGTGTCTCTGAGAAGGTCATGTTTATCCACGGAGGATTCAACAAATTGACTGGACACACTAATGACATCTACAAGTTGGACACCAGCACAATGGTCTGGACTTTAATGAACACCAGTGGACCTCCAGCTTCAGAAGGTCACTCTGCCACCATCATCGGGACAAAGATGTTTGTATTTGGAGGCAATAGGGGGATGACTACAACCCCATCAGACTACAACCCCATCAGAGTGTTTGACACAGAGACAGACCAGTGGATGATTACACCTTCTACACGGCTTCTTCCAGAAGGACGCTACGGTCATTCTGCCTTTACCTACAATGGAGAGCTGTACATACTTGGTGGTCGCGACAGTATCCCCTGTAACCAGGACTTCAATGATCTGTGGAAATTCAACTCAGAGACTTTCTCCTGGAAGAAGGTTAAGCCCAAGGGGAGCAGCCTGCCCGGGAGGACTTATGGCTGCTGTTGCATGGTGGGAGATCGTATCATCCTCTTTGGAGGATCCAGTGATGTCTGTTTATCTTAGACTTGAGTCCTAGTCTGAAGACATTATGTAAGCTAGCAGTTATTCACTACTGTCTGGATCAGTCTGAACTCCCACACAACATCAGGTGGGAACTAGAGTTCTCAATCTCTGCCCGTACCCTACCCTACCCGACTCGGCCTGACATTTTCATGCCTTGATCGCGCTTACACTAGGGCATTAACTCTTTGAGAGTTTCAAGGATTTCTATATGGTTTTTAGACTTCTCTATGGCAGAATGGCGTTTTTGAATGATTTATTGAAAATTCTCTGTTGTGAATGTGTGACAACGAAAGACCTTCAGAGAAAGCTTGGCTTGTCTGCTTCCAGGAAAAAAATGAACTGAGTTGATAAAATGTTTAGTTTTTGTGTTGGAAGCCATTTAAAAGAGCCTGCATTTACACTGGGTAGTGTTTCTAGGACAACAAAAAAAGTTATGCCCGGTTGAAGTTTTATTTTCTAAATAACTTTTTTTCTGCTGGGCGTACATAGCCATGCAATATCTCATTTTAAAGGGTGAGTTGTCTAGTTCAATTAAAATAAAATAAAAAGTTTCTCACATGTACCACTGTAGATATTTTGCCATCTATAAATAGCATGGTCAGTCATGATCAATCTGACCTATCCAGCTAAAAGTCCCCCTAGCTCTGAAATGGAACATCATATAAACTCAATTCTTTTTTGGGGTAAAATTAGACATTCTAACGCACATTTTGATATATACCATGTTTACATAGTCTTACCAGTACCTTGTCTATTCATGCATGTATCTCAAAAACCTGTTGTGAAGAAACAGTTTTGATAAAAAAACACATCCAAGGACATTGTTTTGATATGACTTTGTGCCCATGATATGTATCAAAATATAGACTTGAATGTATACTGTATTATAACAAAAAATTGGGTTCTTACCATCTACCGTTACAGAGTAAATCACAGTTGAAACTCGCTTAGTCAAACCATAAACCTCAGAATAGTGAACAAAATAGCCATGACAGGTCTAACTCATTGTAAAAGCGTCTTTTATTTTTTATGACTACTAACATAATACAATTATAATAAATATTACAGAAAATAAATAGGCCTACATACAAAACAGTTGTCCCCAAACTCCCCAGTGTCCCCAAACCACTGCATTCCAGTTGTTCTTGACGGTGTGTGTGTGTGTGTAGGCTAAATTTAAAAAAAACAACAACTGAAATGAATGAATGCATCCGGTTCAGTGTCGGAGAACTCCATCGCAGTCTTGACTCTTCGTCTTCATCATCATCATCATCATCATCATCATCCTCCTCCTCTGATGCCAGTTCTAAATATATAAAAATAAACATTTAGCTGTAGTCAGCCCGGCCAATAGCCAGTTGGGGGTGGGGGGGGACGTAGGCTATCTGACATCATCGTCATCATCATCATCACACGGAGACACACTAAACAATGTACAATCATGATAGTATACAATATTCAATTAATGCGATTATCATGCAAGCTCAGACGTCAATGAAACGTCATACAGATCTTATATAATACGCTACTGTTAGCTTCACTCCCCGTCCCCCCTCCGATCCTTGTAGCAAGGTCATCATATTCACGCGTTGCTTCAGTAAACGATGCATGTTTGTTCTCCGTCTTTGTAGACAGTAAATAAAAGGAGCGAACATTACTCTAAAGATCAGATCGCCTATAAGGCACGCTACAATATAAAATACTTGTACTGCCATGCGTGCATGCCTGCTACGATACATTTGTACTGCACCGACCAACCGATCGACACCATTAGCCAGCACCTTTGGTGCTGGCTAATGGCTGGGGGCCATCGTGGTGAGTCATTCTGGCGTCATGATCTGACTAGTAGTAGTAATTATCCAAGCATCTATTTGTAGCGATCATCTTATGATGTCTGATCACTATAGAAGGGCATTTTCTACAATAAGATTACCTCAAAACATTCCGGGTTGATCGTCTTCTTCAATGGTTTCCCGGTATAGCTCATCGGACGACGATGGGGAGACAATGAAAAAAGGAGGGAGGGAGCAGCGAGTCTCGCTGTAAGCACTGGACCAGGGCTACTCCGCCTGGAGAAGGCGACTGGGACGCGTATGGATCAATACTACTACCACAAAACTCGCTCAAATAAATAGTACTGCTTTCAACTTTTTCTGCTAGAAAATCGCTCGGGCGAGACGGGTAAACAGGCAAAACAATGAAAACTATGAAGACTCCCTCTGCCCCCACTGTTTACAGGGGGTGGGACCAGCTTCCAATGGCAACACGTACACGTGTGTCACGTGACACGGGTTTTCTGGGTAATGTAGTTGGAATATAAGCTCAGGAATTTAAACAGCGCTTCGGAGCATATTAATATGTTTAGATTAATCAAAAACGGCGAAGACGCCAATTGGCGTCATTGATCATTTACGGAATTCTGATGAAGACGCCAATTGGCGTCTTTCACCTTCTAAGGGTTAAGCAACTAGTCGACTAGTTTACTAGTCGACTAGTAAATCCACTAGTCGACCTTGTTGGTAGTAGTTGACTAGTTGATACAATTTTTTTTTTCTTTTCCCCCCCCCGATTTTGTAGGCCTCAAGATCAGGTAGATTATAGTTATAGTCACCATGTACACAGTTTTTCAATGTACAAATATTTATTTAAAAAAAAAATAGGTACATAATAGGTAGTTAAACAACTAGTCGACTAGTAAACTAGGCAACTAGTCAACTAGTAAAAATGACTAGAAGTGAATTCCCTAGCTTACACCACCCTCTGAGCTGACGCGGAACTGAGCGGAGTTTATGACCAACGGAAGTCAACGCCAAGTTCAAGGCAATGGCCATGAATTCCCACGTAATGTGGGAATCCTCGTAAATGCCCGTACGCTCACGCTCCGCTCACGATATGAGCGTAAACGCTGTTGTGAATGAGGTGCTAGGGCATTCACTTCTAGTCATTTTTACTAGTTGACTAGTTGCCTAGTTTACTAGACAACTAGTTGTTTAACTACCTGTTATGTAAAAAATAAAAAAATAAAAATGGAAATAAATATTAGTACATTTAAAAACTGTGTACATTGGTGACTATAACTATAATCTACCTGATCTTGAGGCCTACAAAATCGAGAAAAACCCTAGTTGCTTAATGCCCTAACACACACACGCACACGTGCGAGCGCGCGCACACAGACACACACATGAAAATGAAAATAAATATACTTGAAGTACCAAAAATAACTCACTCATGTACACACAATCGCACATAGCCACACACACAGACGAGACAGCAATGTTGATATCATGATTAAATGTCAGTCCGTCGTTGGTTATTTAACAAACATGCGTACATGTGTGTGTGTTACAGATAACTATGTGGTGACAGACCAGGGGATGTGTGTGCGTGCGTGCAGTCCAGGAAGTTACGAGGTACAGGAGGGAGGAGTCCAACGATGCAGGAAATGTGACGGAGTTTGTCCTAAAGGTATGTGTGTGACACTGAGGTCCCGCGATTGTCATTTTATCCACCCAAAACATACTTTTTGTAAGCGAAATACTATCGTTTAAATAAATCAGACACAATCCAAGCTTGTTTTTGGTCTAAAAAGTGATTCCGAGATATTTACGTTCTAAGTTGCTGTGTCCCCATAGAAAGAATAAGCCAGCAGCTTTTTTCATGTGGGAATGTTACATGGGGAAACTGGACCATAATCAATTGATATTAAAAAAGGCGTGATAAGGCGTCATCGGCAACGAGGTACAATATAGACGTAAAAAGGCGCACTCTGCAATGGGTGAGTTAAGATAACGTGTCCCCTGGTGGAGTACATGTGTCTTACTCCAGATAAATAGTTGATCAAGTACCTGGCCACAGCTGGTACAACTCAGGTACCACTAAGGATCTTGAAAACAAGGCACAATGATAGGTTGGTACTTGGTAACCTCGCCTCGCCAGGCTTTCCACCTCGGAGGTAGCCTGGTCTCTGTTTCATTTCGGGTATATGATCCACTCGGGAGCGGATGATATCGTTACGTCATGTTGTAGTATTGTTTTGTAGTCGACAGGCAGGTACAATCAAACAGAACTTCCTTTTCCCTCAAACCGGAAGATTAACAATAAAAGCTCTCGTAGCCTGCAGCTTTTATTGAGAAAAATCGGTTTGAGGGAAAAGGAAGTTCCGTTTCATTGATCCATGCCTGTCGACTACAAAACAATACTACAACATGACGTAACGATATCATCCGCTCCCGACCGGATCATATACCCGAAATGAAATGGTGCCCAGGCTAATAAGTTGGTGGGAGCAGTGGTGGAAAACGTACTTGCATGTTTTGCTCGAAAGTAAAACTAAGTACTCATTATGCAGAATGTTCCCTTTCAAGTCCTCAAATGTATACAAATGTCTCTCCCCTACAGTGTGTGATGGGATAGGGATTGGGTCTCTCAGTGATGCCATCGCCATCAATGATTCCAACATTGAGTCCTTCAGGAACTGTACCAAGATCAATGGAGCCGTGTCCCTGCTGCCCACATCCTTCCTGGGGTATGATGTCATCCCCCCTTATCAATCACTTTGATCTGTCATCCCCCTTATCAAATTACTTTGATCCATAAAAATTGGTCTGTGACCCACAAATGGGTTGATACCTTTTATAATCACTGGGTGGGACCCCCAATCTACACTGTAAAATCATCCATGTTCATTTCACTCTAAGAGTTACATTTATACCATTTGTATCAACTAGACCTGTATGGGCCCGTCGGCCACTGGCCTACTTGAGAACGATGCAACTTGGGAACCTAATAATACCCGTTGTCAACTTGTCATAGCACCCGTTTGTCTTGTGTCCCACATGGAGATCTCTGTATCTGCCTGTGTCTGAAGAGGGCAAAGGGCCTTTCTCGGCCCCACCTCTCTCCCTGTGTTTTAGGATCCAAGATGGCCGCAGCACCAGGAGGGGGTGGGGCAGAGGTGAGCGGGCGGGGTCGACATATGCCCTTAGTGGGCTGCATTCAAGACACTTGCCTTGTGTCTGACACCTGACTTGTGTCTGAACACAGCTTTGATAGATGTGTTCTGCCCCCCTCCCCCCCATCAAACAAAATGTTTGGTCAAACCATATGGGGTTCCATTGGAAATGCATTGGAGTAGCCATTAAACACAGACACAAGACAAACGCAAGACAGGTGTCTTGAATTTGTGAACGCAGCCCAGTAAGGCCACCCCCTCCTGGTGCTGCGGCCATCTTGGATCCTAAAACACAGGGAGAGAGGTGGGGCCGAGAAAGGCCCGTGTGGGGTTGCCATGGCAATCAATTGGCTGAGGCAGAGGCTGGAAATTGCACAGGTGAGGGGATTTAGGCTGACTAGGCCCACTGGCAGAGCCTGACCAGAGCCTTTTGTGGTGGTTCTGGAGAACCGTGGGTCCGACCGACTTGAGGCCAGGCAATGCACTCCCTGTGGGGGTGTGGAACACGTGTGTCGGATTTGAAGTCGGTGGGGTGAACGGTTCTCGAGTTACGTGCATTACACACAAGCACGCAGACAGAGACGTGGAGCATTTATAATAGGATAGGCCTACAATAGAACCTCAGTGGCCTTGTGGTTTGAGTGTTGAGGTTCGATCCCCGGTCGGGTCATTCCAAAGACTCTGAAAAAAGGTACCCCAGTGCCTCCCTGCTTGACACTCAGCATCAAGGGTTGGATTTAAGTCCCTGCGACATACTAGCGTCATGTCCAGGGGGTGTACTAGTACATCAAGCTGCCTCACGCTACAGAAACACGAGATGGGCCTCATGGCTCGGCAAGGCTTACTTGTCAATTAAAAAAGAAATCATTGTGTGATTAAACCTTAACAATTAGGTCTGTGGTGACCCGCCACAGTAAGGTGGATTGTGATTGGATTGCCTTTCAGTAAGCTGTCTTGTGATTGGTTCATCCAGGGACAGGTATTACAACGTACCACCGATGGATACTGCCAAGCTGGAGTACTTCAGAACTGTTAAAGAAATCACTGGTATGTTTTTATAAATGTTATTAAATCATCATAACAATAATATAAGTCTATGAAGCTATCTATGAAAAAGTATCTGATATTGAAAAATGGCTGGTTTTACAAAAAAATAAAAAATAAAAGGATTGATTGAATACTTCCACAATATTGTTAAGCACAGATAGCGCAACGGTTAACACAAAATGACCCCAGGGGTCTTGTTTCCATTGTGGTCCTGCATTATACTCAATTCATCAATAAACGTACAACATCTCATGTTGTGAGCTTGTAGAACAGCTGTTTAAGACAAAGTTAGTAGCCAAGTGTTCTCAGTTTATGCATGGATTCACACTGCCCTCCTCTGGCCACACTGGTGTACTGCTGCTATTGATTACATTCATTTTGACAGAAAAGTTTGATGCAGTTTTAGTCTTTAGAATAAAATTCCATTTAGTTTGTCATATTTTAGTCATTTGAAATGTTTTTGTTTTAGACCAGTTTTAGCTGACTGAATATCATAGGATTTTAGTTGACTGAATATATGGTTCAACTCAAATGTGTGTGTGTGTGTGTGTGTGTGTGTGGAGGTTACATGATGATCCAGTCATGGCCCGCTGAACTGGACTCCCTGTCTGTGTTTGAAAACCTGGAGATGATCCGAGGACGAAGTGCACACAGGTAACACGCGCACACACACACGGGAACTGAGTGTTGGATCAAATGGAATCCATTTTCGGGTAGATAGTCTATTTCTCTCTTCAAATGTTTTCAAAAACAGTCTTGAAAGCATGTTGTTTAGTTAAATGACATTGTGTGTTTGTTTACATGGCTGTCATGTTGGGGTACAGCATTAAATCCAAGCAGTGCAGTGCGGAGTGGTCATTATCCAGAAATAACACCGCTGATTTAGACGATTGACCAATAAGAATCAAGCATTCAACCAAGCCGTATGATAAGTGTATAGTATGTGTCTATTACAGAGGTTAACCCATTTTGGACGGGAACCCCTTTGAGTTTTAAAGTTAACATTGCTATAATTTAGCTATTGAAAAATAGCAGATTGACAACCTCATACGAGCTTGTAGGTCTGCCATTTTTGAAAAATTGTTAAAATGTGGCGCAAATCATTGAATATATATTTCAGAGCAAACATTTTTAACTAAAATCTTTGCTTCTGGGGGTCCCTGGAACTACATATTTTGAGATGGGGGTCCATGGCCCAATAGAGATAATTCTGGGGGTCCTCGACATGAAAAAGGTTGAGTACCACTGACATAGAAACATAGGTTTCAGAAAAATGTTAGGATTTAGAAGCCTTTTTTTAAATCAGTCCAAAATGGGTTAAGTGTGCGTGTGTCTTACGCACCCTAGTCTAGGGTTAGGGGAAGCAACATAAAATGCAGAAAGACAATTGCAATAAAACTGAATGCGTTTATTTACAGCCCAAAATCAAGAATATTTACAAAAATATATACAATAAACCCAAATATAACCTGAACTAACAAAAGACAACTACAAACAGAAGAACACAAATCAAAAACAGAACTCACAAACTTATCCCAAATAAAGAAGTGGACAGGCTGGTCGCAGGTTGTGGTGAGAGGACAGGGAGACCGATTCCCTGCTGCCCTGAAGCTCAGTCCTGAGCAGAGTTGTTTGTGACTGAGCTTTATAGTAGATCGGGTGTGGCCACCACCCAATCCACTGCTGGTGTCATAGGGCTCATCAGAGCCGGCCAATCTGTGGAGAGGAGCAATTCCCCACAGCAGCAGGCACTCTCCAGTAATCAGTCTCATGATGGCACAGCTGGTCTCCTCCACCTCTCATCAACTCTCCACCTCAGAACACATGAAACAACAGATAATACAAAATATAAACAGACCTAATTATGGCTGGCCATAACAGTGTGCATACATGTATATGTCTATTACAGAGGTTAAAGGGAAACTTCACCCTTTTTGCAAAAAAGATATGTTAATGCCTAGGGGTGTGCTGAAATATCGATATGGCGATATATATCGATACGTCCTCCCGCGATAAATAATCGATATCGATTATTCAAATATCGATATTAAAATATTTTTTCAAACTCTATTAATTTAGTGTTTGAGTGGTGCAACCACTATAGACAGCTATGTGTGTGTCCCTCCTTGTGTCCAAGCACGAAAATAGCATTTTTTCAGTTCCAAGTATTTTGTAGTTGCAGATATCGTGATATATCGTTGATGAAATTTCATACAATATATTGATATATCGCAAATATCGCAATATTGAATATCATGATATTATCGTTATCGAGGGCCTAATATCGCAATATATATCGTATCGTGAGGTACCCATATCGTCCCACCCCTAGAATTAGAACAATTTCCTGGGGGTCTTTATGTGTGTAACATGTGGTTTTAGATATTTTAGATTTTAGCAGTGAGCCCAGTGTCTCTCATGTCATGGACACTGGGCTCACTCATTTCCTGGACTAAATGTTGTCTCAGTAAGACAGCCCTCCCCCTATCCACAAGGAGGAGCGGTGCACCAAAGTATTATGGGAATTGTATTCCAGGAAGAAAGTGAGCCCAGTGTCCATGACATCAGAGACACTGGGCTCACTGCTAAAATCTAAAATATCTAAAACCACATATTACACACATAAAGACCCCAGGAAAGTGTTCTAAATCTTCTAAACGTCATTAACATATATTTTTTTGCAAAAAGGGTGAAGTGTCCCTTTAAGTGTGCGTGTGCATACATGTATGTCTATTACAGAGGTTAAGTGTGCGTGTGCATACATGTATGTGTCCATTGCAGGGGTTACAGTGTGATTATCGTGAACACAGCAGTGCATTGGTTGGGTCTGAGGTCACTCACGGAGGTCAGCGACGGAAATGTCGTCGTCAAGGTCAACCGTGGCCTCTGCTACACGCGGGCGGACCACTGGACACGCATGTTTAGGACCCCCGGCCAGGTGGCCAAAATTGAACCCTCACTCTCTCAGGAAGCATGTGGTAAGGAGGACACCCCCAAATTGTACCCTCACGGCAGTGTTCATTTTGACAGCAAATCTTGATTAAGTTTTAGTCATAGGCTTTTGAATAAAATTCCATATTCCACGCCTGTCTGTCTGTCTGTCTGTCTGTAGAACATGGGAATCGAACCTGTGACCCAGAGTGTACAGGTCAGGGTTGCTGGGGTCCTGGTCCGTCCATGTGTTTCTCCTGTCAACATCTGGAGCGCAGGGGCCGCTGTGTGAAACACTGCCACCTACTGGAAGGGTGAGTCACTCACCTGAGATACAGTAACTCACGAGCATAGCCTATATCCTTTTTGAGTGGTGCAACCACTCCTATAGACAGCTATGTGTGTCCCTGGACTCCCTGGCTGTGTCCCTGGGTCTGAGCACGGAAATAGCATATTTTCACCACCAAGTGTCACTGTTGTGCAGCCTAACACACCACCAAGACTCAGTAGGCACGTTTACATGTCACGTTCTAATCGGGTTAAAACAAGGTTTTAAATACACCCGATTTAAAATATCCATGTATACACCCAAATAAACCCGATCAAGTCCGACCCGATTTAAATTCTAATCGGGTGCAGAGGGGTGGTCTAGACTTTTTTTAAACCCGATCAAGAGGACATTTCTTCCATGTATACACCTTAACCCGATTAGAATCTGATATGTTCTTTCTGCACATCAAATCGTCGGCAATTTCTGTTGCTTAACCTCCTTGTTTTTGGCAGTGTGATGAGGCGGTATACCTCTCTCTCGTTCCCTCTCCCCCCTCTCTCTCTGCAAGCGCACGTGCGCGCACACACACACACACACACACACACACGTGTACACGGCACTATTGCCGAAAATCTCCCATGCAAATAAAAAGTATAAATAAATAAAAGTGTTGCAGCCACTGAGATAATGGATGATGAGAATCACTCGTAGGCTACCTGAAGTTGCATGCGCTGCCCCCCCCCCCCCCCCCCCCTGCCTCTGTGATCGCAGATCTGTTTCTGTTTGGCTGAAGAAAGTTGATATCCAATACTATGCCTACATGCCATTATGGTTTAAACTTGAAGCCGTGCTGGTCAGTTTAGTGTGCTTCAAGTCAAGAGTCGGACCAGCTCCGCTGCTTCAAGTCAGAGTTGGAACAGCTCCGCTGCAGCTACAGTAATTGATTTGACCTAGTTTCACGTCTTTTGCTAGTGATGTAATCAATTAATCATTTGGAACCACCTGCGTAAAATTCCACATTAGCCTATTTGACATTTTAAATGGCGTGCATGCCATGTACTCTTAATATTTTTCATTGTATATAGATATTTAATATAATATTCTTTCCATTGCAACTATAGGGTAGGGTAAAATGTGAAAGCTGAATTAATAATAAATAGTATAAAGGAGACGACTCAGACCATAAGGGTTATTAATTACTAGCCACAAAATAAGCTGGAAATCAATCAACTCCGACGTCTGAAGGCTCTACCAGTCAGTAGCCTACCATTGCTAAACAGACACAGTCCAAGTAGGCTAGTTGCATTCTCGACAGAGATGAGAGAGGAGAGATGGAACCCAGCCAGCACGTCCACTTGGGTCCCATGTGGTTTCAATGCGGGATACATGGGTACAAGTGGGAATGGGCTTGAACTGGGAACATGTAGTTCCAACATGGTCTACATGTGGGCTAACTTGCATGGGTTGGAAGTGGGCAAGCCTATATAGGTCCCAGTGGTCTACACAAGGGCTAACTGGCATGGGTTGGAAGTGGGCAAGCCCATCTACAAGTAGGGCTGTAGCCTGTAGGCCTACACAAACAGCAGCGTTGTAACAGTAGGCCTATAAAGCCCCCTACCATGGCCCAGGAAATGATTCTCCGTTCATTTTCCTCATAGACATTTCAGAAAGTATTTATTTAAAGACGTTTACGCCGTGGAAAAAGCCAACTCGAGTCGTGACAAATCATGACAACAAACAAAATATTTTGGGCAGAACAAATAATTAGAAAGAAGAAAAAAACGGCAGGTTACAACACTTTTTTTGTTGTTTTTCTTCTTTGTAATTATTTGTTTGGTCCAAAATATTGTTTGTGTTGTCATGAGTGGCGGCCTTATATATGTTTCAATCGTTTCAATTGAAACGGGCCTCGAGCATCGGGGGCCTCCCGATTAAAACCCCCCCCAAAAAAAGTTCAGTGTGTGTAAAGGCGGGAGGGAAGAATGGGTAAAAGTGGGAAAACACATGTGGTGACCCATTTTATAGTAATAATAGGCCTATTAATAATAATAGGGTTAGCTGTGTATAATAATAATAATGTATTATTGAGTGGTGCAGCCACTTAAGGAACGGCAATGTGTGTCCCTATGTCTGTCTGTCTGTCTGTCTGTCTGTCTGTCCGTCCGTTTAGGGTACCAACAGGTGACAAAGTGGCGCTGTCGAGCTTCACACCGTGCACAGGTGCATGATGGGAAGTTGAGATTTTTTTAGTGGAGCGTACTCGTAGCCTACTGTACTGTACTGTACTATACTTTTACATAATAGGTAGTTAATCAACTAGTCGACTAGTAAACTAGGCAACTAGTCAACTAGTAAAAATGACTAGAAGTGAATGCCCTACAGTACAATGTAGTACAGTATGAGTACAGTATAGTACAAGTAAGTACAGTACGACTACAGTACAAGTGCATTACAGTACGAGTACAGTACAGTACAATGTAGTAGGCTACAGTACAAGTACGGTATCAGTACAGTACAGTACAATGTAGTAGGCTACAGTACAAATACGGTATCAGTACAGTACGTCATGAACGGGGCCTCCCGCGTGCACTCACTGCACTAGCAGCGCTGAGACACTGACAAAAAAAGTGAAAATAAATCATTTTATTTTATTTTTTATAATAATTATTAATTATTAAAATTATGACATCATGAACGGGGCCTCCCGATCTCTAAGGCTGCCCCTGAGTACATCACCACTCTGTTCAGATGGGTCTGATTTCATTATACAAACAGCAGCTAATCTGATTAAAAGTGGGCACATGTAAACACCTGATCGGATTGAATTTGCCCCATGTAAACACTTGATCCAAAACCTTCAATCGGGTTTATTTTAATCAGATTGGAAGAAAGTTGTCCATGTAAACGCACCTACTGTTGTGCATCCTATCACTCACACACACGCACAAACACACACACACACACACACACACACACACACACACACAGACACAGACACAGACACAGACACAGACACAGACACAGACGCGCACTCGCACAAACACACACACACACACACACACACACACACACACACACACACACACACACACACACCAGGGAGGAGAGCTTGTACAGTATAGTACAGTACGTACAGCACAAGTACAGTACAGCATCACTCACTTCTGACAAGTCTGATTTTTAGCTACAAACCACTGACACCAAAAAAGTAAAACGTTCCGAAACAAAAATGAACACTTGAAAACTATGTACACTCAAGACAAGCAGAAACTGTTACAGGCTTTTCCCTGGCTTGCAGTTCTGCTTTGTTGTCTCTTACCTAGCCTCAAGTGAGACTGAACTGCCTTCACCTGCAGCAATCCTCATAGATATATATAAAGTCTAGATGGCTCAAGGCGGAGTCTCTGAGGTAGTTCAACCGGCGGCCATCTTGCTTCATGGCTACAGTACAGTATGTTCAATGGCAGCTCAAACAAAAACAGTCATAACTAATCAACTAATCAAATCTTGACGGATTTACAAACGGGTTGGTTTATTACAAACGTCAACGTGGCTATGATTCAGGACGCTTATCTGCTTAATTTTTTTTTTTATATGAACGTCGTATAAAAGCATATAAGTATGCGGACGTCTCTGACGTTTATAACAAACCAAAGATCGGTTGAAAATTGACACACACACACACACACACAAACACTCTGCAGGAGTCTGTCTAATTTATCTCCAAAAACCCTTGAATATGATAGAATATAATTTAGGATTACTGTCATTATGATAATCTAGCTAGCACTTTATATATCGCACACATCATACCTGTAAGCCGCCTGTTGAATAGCCCTGGTCTAGGGTGCCCGTGCCCCAGCCCCCCCAAAAAAGAAGGATATATATGCTCACAAGTCACAACCCCTTTAGAATGGGTACACGACCCACAAATGGGACCCTAACTATACTGTTTGTATAGATCAAATGTGGGATTGTGGGTTTTGTAGTTTTTTTATGTGTGTCCGTGCGTGTGTGCGTGTGTGTGCGTGTATCGTCACACAGGGAGCACAGAGAGGTGGCGTTGAACAGCAGCTGTGTTCAGTGTCACTCAGAGTGTCTGCTGAAGGACTCATCCCTGACCTGCACTGGAGCCGTACGTACCTAACATTGTGTGTGCGTGTGTGTGTGCGTGCGTGCGTGCGTGCGTGCGTGTGTGCGTGCGTGCGTGCGTGCGTGCGTGCGTAGGTGCGTGCGTGCGTGCGTGCGTGCGTGCAGTGATACACAGTAATGTGTGGGAGAGGGATTAATTGACATAATTAGGAGCAAACGGGGGTAAATGAATTATTGGCAAAATAAGTAAGATACTCTTTCTTTCTCTCTCTCTCTCTCTCTCTCTCTCTCTCCGTGTCTCTATCTATGTCTCTCTCCCAGGGCTCGGATCAGTGTGTCCAGTGTGGACACTTTAAGGACGGCCCCCACTGTGTGTCCCACTGTCCCCAAGGTGTCCCGGGAGACGGAGACACGCTGGTGTGGAAATACGCAGACGAAACCAAACAGTGTCAACACTGTCACCGGAACTGTAGCCAGGGGTGGGACAACACACACGCACACACACACACACACACACACACACACACACACACACACACACACACACAAGCATGTATGCACTAAATTTGCTTTAACAGACATTTTCATGTTGCTGACAATCACTCTCAACTTTAATCTATTGTACCCTATGATGAAAGCTATTGTTTTTAATAATCATCTGAACCAGGGCTCTTCAAAGTTGTTTAACAAGCTGACTATAGAGATTCAGAAGAAAAACAACCAAAATAGTGTTGTAACCTGCCCTTTTTTTCATCATGATTTTTCACGAGTTGGCTTTGTTGGAGGTTTACAGATCTTTAAATAAATACTTTTTGAAATGTCTATGGGAAAACAGCTTGGGGAATTATTTCCTGGGCCTGTCGTCGTCATGAAAGGGGGTGGGACTGCGACGCTCTATTACATTATTGTATAAAGATTAAGCTTTTTCATAGATTTCATAGATGCTCTAAAAGTAAGTTACACATATGACATTTCTAATCATGATGTGTCATATGGATAGGAAAAAATAACATGATTGTTGATTAGTGTTGTTAATGAGGTTAACATTGTTATGTGTTGTTTCAGGTGTACGGGTCCTGGACTGTCCAGGTGTAATGGGTAAGATGTCCATCTACACAACATCTACAGTTCAACACTGTGTGTACAAACAGTCCTATGGTGCATGTTATCGTTGCCGGGCAGAAACCATGTACATCCATGCATATTTATTTTTTTTTAGCAAGGAATTCATGATAATTAAAATGTAATTAATTATTACTACAATCTATTCAAATTGAAGGCACTAACACTGAATACTAATTGGCAGTATCTTCATTATTGTGTTACTGGTAAGAGTGCAGATACACAATGTGACCTCCTGGGGGCAGTGTGGCCATTTAGTGGCCCTTTCCATCAGAATCAGAATCACTTTTATTTGTCACTTTCCCCATGTACTGTAGGCTACTTCTACACATAAAGAGGACGAAATACGGGGCGCTCGGGTGGCACAGTGGTAAATAGTCAGTCCCTGCCCAGCACCACGGAGGTTGTGGTCGTGGGTTCGGAATTGGATCCACCGTGGTGCAACCGGCTTTAACGGCTTTTTCGTGGTGCAGCCAGCTTTATTTTATTTTTTGGGTGGCGTATGAGAACACAATTGTCCCGTGCTTGCGGGAGGGTAGCCGGGCGGGCAGGGTGATATTGGCCATTTCATCTACCGGACGGGCTGGGGGGAGTGTTGGGCGGGACGGAGGAGTAGCACGAGAGTTCATGAGTAATCTCAATGATCACAGTTCAAGGTCTAGAATTCCTACTTGTTGAGTATTTACTCGAGTATATACTTTGTCCACTACTGGTTGTTTGTCCCTACAGGGCTCCCGTACACAACATGGTTGCCGTGGGCATTGTGGGCGGGCTCTTGCTCGTCGTTGTCCTATCACTGGCTGCCTTCGTGTTGCTACGGCGAAAACACATCAAGAGGAAGAGGACTGTACGGCGCCTCCTACAGGAAAGAGAGGTCAGTGGCACTCAAACACATACGCGCACGTGCATGAGTGATTAATCATCTGTTAATCACCGTAAGGCATATGGAAAAATAAAGAAGTGGCTTATCTTGTCACTCTGAGTGTGACATTTCGCTCTTGCCAAATGTTCGTGTTTTAAGAGGATAACGCACCAGAGGAGTCAGAGCGAGTTGGTAATGAATAAGTGATGCCATATTATCATGAGCATTCGTGAGGACCAATGGGTTGAAAATGGGTGAAGTGCTCCTTGTTGTGCTGCATTATGTAACTACTATTATGTAACTACCCTGGATTCAAACCCTGGTGTCCTGCCATTGGAGAGACCATCGATCTACCGCCAAGACAAGAGGGAAAATGGAGCAGATATTGCATTTATGACCTTCAGACATACTGCAGGCTCTTACGCAAACACTCCTATACGTGTGTGTATGTGTGTGTGTGTGTGTGTGTGTGTGTGTGTGTGTGTGTGTGTGTGTGTGTGTGCAGTTGGTGGAACCTCTGACCCCTAGTGGTGAGGCTCCTAATCAGGCTCTGTTGAGAATCCTGAAGGAGACTGAGCTGAAGAGGGTTCGAATCCTGGGGTCGGGAGCCTTCGGAACCGTGTACAAGGTATTTAAAGGCCTATTTCACTTTCAAATCAAATAAACATTTTATATACAGTACATATATATTAAAATAAATGAAAAATCAAAGTCTCCTCACACATTAGAGGGAGCCATGATTTTTTCCATTACCTTTCCATAGAAGTGCTGTACGGAATGAAATTTGGTCCTGGTTGTCATCATTAAATGATCATTAAAATAAGCATGCTCTGAAAGTGTGTGGTCAGAATGGGTGGACTGCAAACGCATTTCCAGATTTTGAAGTGGTCCCTGTTACCGAAGAGGTTGAGAAAACCACTACTAGTGTAGATTTGATCTATCTATATCAATGTATAGAGCGTTGCAGTCCCGCCCCCCTACCAGGGCCCAGGAAATGATTCCCCGTTCATTTTCCTCATAGACCTTTCAAAACGTATTTATTTAAAGACCTTTTAAGCCTCGTACAAAGCCAACTCTTGTCGTGACAAATCATGACAACAAACACAATTTTTGGGCTGAACAAATAATTAGAAAGAAGAAAGAAACGGCAGGTTACAACACTTTTTTTGTTGTTTTTCTTCTTTGTAATTATTTGTTTGGTCCAAAATATTGTGTTTGTTGTCATGAGTTGTCACAACTCGAGTTGGCTTTGTCCACGGCGTAACCGTCTTTAAATAAATACTTTTTGAAATATCTATAGGAAAAATGTAGACTGCGACGCTCTATAGGGCATGTTACTTTAAAAAAATAACTTGTTAACGTTACTGCTCTCAAAAAGTAACTAGTTACTTTTCCATTTGGAAAGTAACTGCTTACCGGTACGTGTAAGTTACTTTGCTTTACTTTTATTTATTTATTTTGCTTCCAAATTTATGTATACATTTTCATGTATACATAATCTCAACTTTCTCTCAACATTCAATAAAATGAAGAGGTGAAGAATAATCCCAATGTTTTCATTTTGGTTTGATGTGTGTAGGGTTTGTGGGTGCCAGAAGGAGAGTACATAAAGATTGGTTTGATGTGTGTAGGGTTTGTGGGAGAGTACATAAAGATTCTTTTGGTTTGATGTGTGTAGGGTTTGTGGGTGCCAGAAGGAGAGTACATAAAGATAATTTTTGTTTGATGTGTGTAGGGTTTGTGGGTGCCAGAAGGAGAGTACATAAAGATTATTTTGGTTTGATGTGTGTAGGGTTTGTGGGTGCCAGAAGGAGAGTACATAAAGATTCCAGTCGCCATCAAGGTTCTGAGAGAAGCAACGTCTACTAAAGCCAACAAGGACGTCCTGGACGTAAGTCAGTCTGACACACGTTTAACCCATTTTGACCTGAGATCAGATTCTAAAAATGTCTTCTAAATGATTTGGCAAACAAATGGCATTCACAAGTATAGTGTGTGTGTTGTGTGTTACAGGAGGCGTACGTGATGGCCAGCGTGGATCACGCTCATGTGTGCAGGCTGCTGGGAGTGTGCCTGACCTCGACAGTGCAGCTGGTCACTCAGCTGATGCCGTTCGGGTGTCTACTGGACTACGTCAGACTGAACAGAGACCACGTTGGATCACAGACCATGCTCAACTGGTGTGTGCAGATTGCTAAGGTAAGAGAGGAACACACACACACACTCACTCCCTGAGTGGTGAAAAAAGCACTCATAATTTTGAAGTATAAAGTATCAATGAAGTGAAAGTAAAATAGTATTTGCATAAAAATTCGACCACTAATTGGTACCACTAAAGTACTCTATATGCAGAATGTCCCGTTTTCAAAATAGTCCATCTACAAGCTCGGCTATTATCAAATGGTTGAAATGAAGTGGTCCATGTATATGTTTTGTAATGGTAATCACACTCTAGTTTTCAAATAAATGAGTAAAATACACACTTGATGAGTAACATTAGAGGCCTATTGTGTTTCCAGGGCATGAACTACCTGGAACAGCGCCACCTGGTGCACAGAGACCTGGCAGCACGTAACGTTCTGGTCAAATCTCCTCATCACGTGAAGATCACAGACTTTGGTCTGGCTAAACTCCTGAACCACGACGAGAAGGAGTACCATGCTGATGGAGGGAAGGTACGCTGTGTCTGTACGTGTGTGTGCGTGGGGGGGGGGGGGGTGGGGGGTGCATGCGTGTGGGATGGCCATTTAGACTTAGAGGGACTTAGGGGTGGCTGTGGCTCAGGAGGTAGAGCAGGTCGTCCAATGATCCATGGGTCGGCGGTTTGAATCCCGGCTCCTCCTGTCTACATGTCAAAGTGTCCTTGGGCAAGACACTGAACCCTGCATTGCCTCCGGTGGTTGCCACCATTGGTGTGTGAATGTGGGAAGTGAGGACGCTGGCGTCGACTGTTCGCCGCTTCACCTCCCAATGTATGAATGAATGGACCATTGTACGCGCTTTGAGTAGGCATGTAGTGCATAGAAAAGCGCTATAAAAATGCAATCCATTATTAGAGGTTAGTGTTATGAGTTGGAGGAGTTGATTTATACTTAACCCATTAGAACCCGGTAAAGCGTCTGTCTCATGTTAGATTTTAGCTTTCAAAAATAGCAGGTAAACGAAGCTCACAAAGCGTTACTTCGTGCCGTGCTGCGAGCTTGTACATCCGTTATTTTTTAAACATTTTTGAAAAATCTTGAAAGTGTGAGAAGGCATTTGTAGAATCGGCGCCTCAGGTCTTAATGGGTTGAAGTGGACTTGCATACCATATATCCTCCCCGGATCACCTCCGTATTTGTTTTATAGCTTTAGTTTTGTGCTGGTTTAGTTTTGTGCCAATCTACAACTTTGACATGTCTGCTTTCTTCTGTCTCACACCTTTGATGTAATGTGACACATACAGGCAGGCAGGCAGCTCATGTACCTGTCTCTCTCTCTCCCAGGTTCCTATAAAGTGGATGGCTCTGGAGTCTATTCTTCACTGGACCTACACCCATCAGAGTGACGTGTGGAGCTATGGTAACTTCACACTGTTACACTAGCCTCGGTCCCAGGCTTACTTATCTGCTAAAAGAAAAGCCTGGTCACAACCTAAGGCAGAGAAGCTACGGATGTATCCTCCGGAACATCCGTCAGATTTATACGATATTTTCCCGACCAATCACAACACTAAAATCCCGCAACTTCCGCCCAAACAAATAGTTTGAGAAAATTAGCAAAATGTGTGGCAAAACTGCAAAACAAATGCTTACCACTAGCTTTCTTCACAAATGTGTTCATAAAGGTGTCTACAATCACATATACATTTGTTCCAACCCAACTCCCTTGGGAAACTTTGTGACAGCTGCTGAAAGTTGGGGTACCATAAACATCCAATATAAGGCAAAATTCCCAAAATTTCATTATGCTTTAAGTAGCATGTGACATGTCAAATTTTTCTGTGATAGTAGACACCTTTATAAACACATTTGTGAAGAAAGCTAGTGGTAAGCTTTTTTTTTTGCAGATTTGCCACACATTTAGCTAATTTTCCCTTATTAAAATGATAGTCGTTACACTAACACTGGCTTTTCGGTTAGCTCCACTAGCATTTACAGAAGAGCATGTTAGCAGATGCATTTCAAAACATTTACACATAACCAACTGACCAAAACATCGACAATAAACCTAACCATGTGACTCTTAACTCACCGTTGAGTAGCAATTGAATTGGATAGTAGGAGTTTGATCATCAAACACAGCAGCAGAGCATGCTGCCACCAAACATTCAAGCACAGGAGGGAGTGGAAGTCTAGGAAGTGACATCACATGATTGACAGACCACCATGTTTGGTACCTGGGTTACATTCCCCATCCTGTTCTCATGCAAGGAAGCTTTGCGAAGGAAGAGAAGTGGTCACATGACTGGGCTGCGCCATGACACGTTCATGGACACTTTCATGGGAGCCAAACTACCCGGAAGTTTGGCAGAATGCACTGGAGTCAATGAGAGCTCAGTGACCAGCTCATGAACAAACATTATTTATGAATGACTGAGACCTTTTGTAAAGTAATCACTTCTGGAAAATAACAGAAGACATGTAACACATTATTGTCTGCTGTGTTGCTTTTCGATGTGTACACTGTGTAATTGTTATAGAGGTATGGTATCTAAAGAGCACAAAGTACCTTTCTGAACGTACCAAGTATCACGAGACTTCCCATCGTTTCAGAAACGATAGGCTACCTGCTGCTGTTTAGATCCTCAGATAAAATTATATACTGTGCACATCGAAAAGTACGTGATTAGAAAACAACCTGTGATATGTCTTCTTTTATATTCCTGAACCGATTATATGGCAAAGGTCTCAATTGTTCATAAATAATGTTTGTTATGAGCTGGTCCAGCCGGCTCCATTCACTGCCATGTATTCATTGCACTTCCGGTGTGAGTTTGGCTCCCATGAAAGTGTCATGGTGCAGCCCAGTCACGTGACCACTTCTCTTCCTTCTCAGAGCTTCCTTGTTCTCATGTACATCCTGTGACATGTAACTGGTGTGGTGTCAACTGGCTTTGATCGATTTGTTACTGTGAAATAGTACAAACACCTACTGTAGGCCTGCCAGGGCATACGTAAATGCAGTAGTTAAACCATGAAACAATGTTTGAAGTGCTTTTGATACGGGTTGCCCAGGTTTAGAATATCCAAATCGGTCACATGGTCTCCGGGTTCTAGTTGAATGCCTTCTTTACTTAAGTAAAAGTAAGAGAGCATCACGTGTCACGGCGCATTATGAGCTTGTAGATCTGCTATCTGTACTGGACATACATATACACAAGCCATCTGGGGGGGGGGGGGGTGGACAGACATACATACTGTACACACACACACAGCCACACGTTGGAGCGGGTAGAACCGCTCAAAAAACGTGACCCAGGTAGGATGTGAAGCTGATGCTCTGTCAAAGCCATCTCTGAAACCAGTTGAATGGACGACACCGTCCAACCTGGTTCTTCAAGCTACGTATATTGCGTGCCGGCAGGCAGGAGCAGGCAATGCTCACAAGATCATCTCCGTCCAATTCTCTTCATTCTCCCCACAGTAGCATTTCATATTCCTCCTGCAGTCTTTTTGTAATAATGCCTCATCCTCCTCCCTTCTTGTTCACTTCCTGACCTTTACTTAATTCCCTTGTAATTACGGTCAGGATTATTGGAACACGAACACGTGCCTTTGAGATCGCTGTGACATTAACATCTGTCTGACATCGCACTTTGTTATTAGGCGTATCATGCGTAAACACTCGCTTTCCTGGAAATGGGCTTCTGTGGCCGCATGTCTTCCCAGCCCTCCTTCCCTGTCGGCTAATCGGCTATGCTGTTTTCAGCTCTGGCCAATTTAGGCAATCCTACTCCCTGATGACTGTGGCTGGATAGGTCTTTCATAACACCGCAATATCACAATATGTCTTCCTTGTGATTTATGCCCTTTGAGATCGCTGTGCCCAAACGATACGGTGGGAGCGATGCACAAGAGCGAGACATGGCCAAAGCATTTCCGGGGTAGCCTGGATACCAGACGAATCTGCCACAGGAAAAAAAAAAACCCTGGGGAGATTGGTCTGGCACTCCTCAGTTTGAATTACATTTCGAAATGTACTATTCAAAATGAGACTCTTTTGCTGTGACGTTGCAATCTGTTTGTAACCGCCTTTTGGAAATAAATCCTTCACACTGAAGTTCCAGACTAATGATATTAGTCTGGCCAAGCCAGGCTATTTCCGGGGGTCCCCAGCCAAAAACGTTGAGAACCCTTGCCTGCTCTAATAGATGGTATACGCATGCATAAAGTGAGTGGCAAATCGAGTGGTGAAGTGAGTTTAATGTCGTTTAATGCAATCAGAAAGGACTTTTCTGTTTGGATGTGGGCTGTCAAGGCTAGAAAGTAGTTTTTTGCCACTCAGTAGGCATTCCCGCATAACTTCGGGTATGATGATGATGTCACACGCATACCCTCTATGTATGGTCTATGGTCTATCTAGGTATGACAGTGTCTCTCTCTCTCTCTCTCTCTCTCTCTCTCTCTCTCTCTCTCTCTCTCTAGTTATAACACTATGTCTCTCTATCTCCAGGAGTGACAGTATGGGAGCTGATGACATGGGGTTCCAAACCGTACGATGGGATTCCGGCCAATGAGATCTGTTCGATCCTGGAGAGAGGAGAGCGCCTCCCCCAACCCCCCGTGTGCACTATAGACGTGTATATGATACTGGTTAAATGTATGTGAATACATAATCTTCTATATATACACACACATCTAACCCCCAACCCTCCGTGTGCACTATAGGTGTTTATGTTAAATGTAGACACTGTTTAATGTATTTATGCACACTTAATGTATGTGTGTGTGTGTAATACAAACCTGTGTATGTGCGTGCGCGCGTGTGTGTGTGTGTGTGTGTGTGTGTGTGTGTTAGGTTGGATGATCGACGCGTCCAGCCGTCCCAGGTTCAGAGAGCTCATCGTGGAATTCTCTAAAATGGCCAGAGACCCTTCAAGATACCTAGTGATACTGGTGAGCTGTCTGTCTGTCTGTCTGTCTGTCTGTCTGTCTGTCTGTCTGTCTGTCTGTCTGTCTGTCTGTCTGTCTGTCTGTCTGTCTGTCTGTCTGTCTGTCTGTCTGTCTGTCTGTCTGTCTGTCTGTCTGTCAAAGATGCCCATTTTTTTTGGCAGTGAAAAAAGGTAGTCGACCAACCTGTGTGTGTGTGTGTGTGTGTGTGTGTGTGTGTGTGTGTGTGTGTGTGTGTGTGTGTGTGTGTGTGTGTGTGTGTGTGTGTGTGTGTGTGTGTGTGTGTGTGTGTGTGTGTGTGTGTGTGTGTGTGTGCGTGCGTGCGTGCGTGCGTGCGTGCGTGCGTGTAGGGAGATGAGTGTAGGAGTGTGTGTTCTCCTACAGACAGTAGAATCTTCTCGTCTCTTCTGCCTGAAGACCTGGAGGAGGAAGATGATAGTGACGACGATGATGAATACCTCGCACCCTCTAAGGCTACCACTGCGGTAAACACACACACACACACACACACACACCCTCGCACACACACACCGACGCACGCACCTGACCCGGCGGGCTGTCGTCTGACGCCTGCCATTAAACATGGCACCGTGGTCAGATGGGTGGGCTGCGTGCACCTGACCTAAATAAAGGCAAAAGATATGCACACAATCCTCTCTGTGAACTGGGCTGGGTGCATTAACATGGGACCCAGCCCATGTTAATGCCCATGACCCAGCCCCATGCATTAACATGCACCAAAATTCAAAATGGCCACCAGCGGTTGGTCAAATCCTCCTAAACGACCCTCTAGCAACTGCAATATTTGCTGTAGGAGGCTGAAATGTGAATGAAGTGCTTCCATACCATACCAAGTGCTTCCATACCAATTGGTGAAAATGGGGGGGGCAATGGGAGTGGCCGATCCTGAAGTCTTTGGGGAGGAGGTTGTATGGCGTTTGTCTTACGGCGCGCATGGACGGTCACCCCCCCAGCAGGAACCTGAGAAATGGGAGATGGAAGAAAGTGGGAGAGAAGATTTGGTAGTTTGGTTTTAATCATTTGTTCCACTTTAGCAATGTGAATGTAGGATTTCTAGAGCCGATAAAGCTCCTTTGAGGAGAGCAGGGAAAGGAGCTACTATGGAGGTGAATGGGGTGGAGGTGGGATGCGAAAGCCTGTAGGAAAGTGGCTTTTATGCGACGCAGCGAGGCTCGCGAAACAAGGAGGTTTCTGGGTGGTATTGGGCGGGTATAAATAGGGACAGGTAGATTGGCGTGGAGGGCGGAGAGTGGCGTGAAGGGCACGGTCAATGTGTGTTTCTCCACCTCCTGAACATCTGTTGTTCCAACTCCATTTAAACTAAAAGTTCAGAAACTTAATTTTGGTCCATTATTTCTCCACTTTAATAATACCAATTGGTATTGTATTGTATATAATTTTAATCGTTGATTAGTCACCTTTGCAACGAGGTATAGATTGTAAGGACCGGGCATTTGCCGAATGAGCAACACAGCTAAAAGATCCGAAAGCAGCCGCAACAGAACAAAGTTAAGTTTCAGAATCTTTTGTGCTGAGTTTTAGTTGCAACGTCCAACCACTTGCAACACAACCGTTTGCAACTGGACAGTCCACATTGTTCATTGTCGTTATTGTCTGTCTGTCTCTGTCTCTCTGTCTCCATATGTCTGTCTGTCTCTCTCTCTTGCTCTCCAGAATGGTCATGCCGGTCACCCAGTGAGAGAAAACAGTGTAATACTTCGTTACATCACAGACCCTACAAACCCTACAGACCACTTCTACTCCGGACCTGGTACGTATGTACGCACGCGCGCGCATGCACGTGTGTGTGTGTGTGTGTGTGTGTGTTACCTTATTATTATTATTTACACTGTGAGTGTTTATAATATTATTTTATATCGTGTTGCATTGGTCTCTCTCTATACCGCAGACGACACCACAAATATCACAAATGTTCAATTATTATATTGGCTCATGAAGTCACAACAAAATATGAATAAATAAATAAAAAACATGAATTCAAGGCTTCATGGGATGAGTAATTGATAGGAAGTATTATTTTAACCACTTAGGGAAAGCTTTCATCAGAATGTGGATCTTGGGCTTTTAGTGGTTAAAGCTGCTATGCTGCCCAGTGCCTATTGCTTTGGTGACTGAATCCTCTCCAAGGACAGTCACAGGATGCATTAATTGGCTCGCACAGACACTTGGTTAAACATAACATAAATACTCTGAGTGCAAAATAAGGTCAGCCCAGCCATGCTGGGAACATTGCCTGCCACGTGGATTTCAGTTCAGTTGGTTCTGTGTCTTCAGTCTGTGTGGCCAGCGGCCACGCCCGGGCCCAACACTCTACTAAATAGTTCTGTGTCTTCAGTCTGTGTGGCCAACGGCCACGCCCGGGCCCAACACTCTACTAAATAGGGACAAACCTCGTTAGTCACAAACACAAAACACATGCCATGAAACCCTGACACTGCTCCCATGAGCCACTTCCCCATCTCCACCTACAGCAGAGCCCAAATCACACCCCACCACCACAGTCTGATCTTAGCTCTTATCGTAACTCATTCCAGGCTAACGACTTAAACAACCTATAAAGTTGGCTTACCGCATATCAAAGCTCTCGTCGATCGGCAGCTCCATGTTCTATTGCTTTCCCTTCAGCCTCAATGCATTGAAAAAAGATGAAGGTGGTGGATGATGCCTTTCTAGTCCTTTTTATGACTTTTTATGACTTTTTCAAATCGCGCTGGATAAATGACTGTGTTTAGTGGCTCAATAGCAACTCCAATCTAAAGACTCTTAGCCAGTGATTAGTCTGATCAGCGCGACCACCTTCGTTCGGGAGACGAGGAGGCGCTCTTCTTCTACAACCAAATAGAATGGTGGTGAACGGTGGCGGTCGCTGAACTATCGCCCCCTGGCGCTGGCCGTGGAATGAAAAGTTGGTGTCACTTTTCACTCTCTCTCTCTGTCTCCTCCAGAGTACATGAACCAGAGTATGGGTGGACCCAGCCAGGGTGTGGGTGGACCCGGCCAGAGCAGCAGGCACTCGGAGGTAGTGAATCCCAACTATGAGGACCTGGACCTGGACTGGGGAGCCACCCAGCACCCTGACCCCCTGGAGGTAGAGACCTGTTACTACATCAAGTATTACTACATGTTCTATGCCAAAAAAACAATTAAAATCTTCATGATTTGTATGACAATTAACCGTCCTCATTTCATGATCGTTACAGGCCTACGAGGAGGAACCAAAACTCCCAGCATGTGTTTCCGAGGGACCTGAATACCTGAACACTCGCAACTCGCTGCAACCGGCGTACTACGACATCCTGGACAACCCCGACTACCATGAGGACTTCCTGCCACCACCCCACGTAACCTCGCCCACTCGCAGCAGTTTGTTCCTCCCTGCAGCCGAGAACCTGGAGTACCTGGGAATGAACGCTGCGCTGCGTGCACCTGTACGCTAAATAATGCTAGCTAATGTTGCTCTTTACACTAGATTATGTTAGCTAACATTATCCTGTACGCTAAATAATGTTAGCTAATGTTACCCTGCATGCTAGCTGATGTTAGCTATTGTTCACGTGTCAACCTTCACGCTAGGGTACTGTACGTTCACACAGTTAACCTGTATGCTAGCTAATGTTCACATGGTCGACTGTGTTAGCTAAGTAACAATAGCTAATGTTCACATGGTCAACAGTGTTAGCTAACTAATGATAGCTAATGTTCACATGGTCAATGGTATTAGCTAACTAATGATAGCTAATGTTCACATGGTCAACGGCATTAGCTAACTGACATTAGCTAACGGTTCACATGGCATTAAATGTCCACATGGTCAACCTGTGTACTAGCTAAAATCTTGAGACTTCAACTTTTCGGCTAGCTAACGTTTACATAGTCAGCCTGTATGCTAGCTAACGATCACAATGCCAGACTTGATTAGCTATGGTTTGTATCATGCTTTCAAACAAAACATTATTATTAATATTTTTTTATTTGTGGTGTTGACGGTCAAAATGTTGAACTGGAAGCTTCAGACCAATAGATGGCGGCACTGTCACTGTGTCATTTTTTGACATTGGCATTGGCTCTCAACGTCCGGTCTGGGGACCACTGGGGGTCCGAATGTAATTCTGAGAGTGTACAAATGGCACCAAACGGACCCTTACAGGGTCTGTAACTCAGAGTGTACAAATGGAACCAATTACGGGTCTGTGACTGTAGTGTAGAAATGGACCCTTAGTTATAGGTCTGTAACTTTGAGAGTGTAATAACATTAACCCTTCCGGGTCTGGTGGGTTGAGAGTAAAAACAGCTAGGTGTGGTGCTGAGGTGACCATGCAGGTCACCGCTCATCACAGTCAGTCATCTCTGATTGGGCAGTCTGATTAATGCGACTTATGTCATTTTGTAGTATGGACTCATTTGGAGCGTACCCAAAAGGACTCATTTGGTTCCATTTAAACTTGCTCAAAGTTACAGACCTCCTAAGGGTCCATTTGGACTCCTGGTGGTCCTCGGACCGGGTGTCGAGAACCAGTGTTATTTTTTTATACAGTTGTAGCTACATTTATGTTTGTTGTTTTAATAATATGATAGACGCATGTGAAGGTGGATTTGTCTATGGTCAGCGGTTCTCAACCTGTGGGTCATGAGGATATATTGCAAGTGGTGTTTTCCCCATTAAGGCCAGAACACAATCAATTGTGATTGATCGTTGAAAAGGTCCAGAAAAGGTTGAGAGTCACTGATGTATATACACAGTGTTGATGCTCAGGAAGTGTAAGAAGTTACTTCTTACTCCACCAGTAAAGTAATAATATATTACTTAACTTAGTTCCTATAGGTAAAGTAGTAAGATTACTTAAATGTTATATTGCTTGGCAATACGTCACTGGCCAACACTGACGGTACAATAGAGCTTTTTAATAGTCTTTCACTTGACAACAAATGAGCCAAAGTATTTTTACTGTGATGTGAATATAGTTGCATTGTTACTGTGATGTGAATAGTTACTCTGATGTGAACTGTGTTGCTGCCTGTCTGCTCACTGTTGCTACAGTATATGAATACTAGACGTCGACAGTGAGTGAATTTCCACAAGAAAACGTCCCCTTAATTTTCTCCAAGGAGAATTGCATTATCAGCTATAATGTGCTTGGGCGGCGCAGTGGTGAAGTGCCTACCCACCACCATGGAGGTTGTGGGTTCAAAGCGTCTACAGTTTCTACACAAACACAATTGTCCCGTGTTGTTCGGGGGAGGGCAGCCAGGTGCGGAGGCCGGAGGGTGTCATGACACTCTGGTTTGAAGAAGGACATGTGTAAATGTGCGATGTCATGCAGAGAGACTTCACTAATATAACCTGAATCATCATAACGACGTGTAGCAGCGTCATCTCTGATTGGTGTAGAAGAATCAAATGTGTTATGGTCATGATTCACCAGGATCCTCGTTGTCTCAGCTCCAAGATTAAAACTGTTAATAGTAGGATTTTGGAGTATAAATGGATGGCAAATTCTCTTCTGGAAACTACACTGTTTTAAGTGTCCGGTCACTGTCCAGCTCTGTTACTGTCTGCAAAGCCTCACGTTGCCAGACAACTATAATTCCACAATGTCTGAATGCCAGGGGTGCCCTGGGCGCGGCCATTACTGAGGTGTACCCTTAAACTGACAGGGCACTAATCCATGGAGCAGTGTCCTGTAGGCCAGGTGTAGTCCAGGGCACCCCTCTGTGGATTTGTCTATATAGCAGGAGGAGTCTTCAACAGGAGCTCCAGTTAGGAACCCTTTACCAACTCGCCCCGGGCGTACAGCCGGCGGAACTGCGCAGCCTGGTATTCCTAAAGTATACCCTAAGTAAATTATGCTTAAATGGTTAAACGTAACCTTATTCCTAACCTTAACCTCAGTAAAACTATGCCTAAACCTAACCCTATACCTAAACTTAACCCCAGTAAAAATATGCCTAAACCTCGCTCAGCGCGAGGTCGGCGGAAAGAATCGAGGGGCGAGATGGTTTAGGGGCGACCATATCTGATACCCTACAGGGGGCCGGGCCACCAAATATTTGTGTTGCTAGGCGTTGTGAGCTCTCAGCTCGTAGATCGGCTGCTTTCGTCAAAGAGGTTTGGTGTATATGGTGGGGGGAAAGAGCAGGACATCTATGAAACGGTTTAATTTGCAACACTTACTAGTGGGGGTCCCTTCATCTCTCTCTCAGCTAAGTGGTCCTTGGCCTGAAAACCCTTGAAGACCCCATATGGCATTCAGAAATGTGTGGAATAGTTGTCTTGCTATACGCAAAACTAGTGTCTGGTTTATTACTTATTCCTGTCTGCTGTCACTGTACTCAGTTGAAATGAACTTTGTGTATAAATGAATGTTTTGTGTAATTTCCCAATTAATATATGAATGTGAAATAAATGTTTATATGTACAAATGTGGAGTTTGGTTTATGTTAATAACATAGCATTCTTTGGTTTAGCTAGTTTGTTAAAATGTTTTAGTTTAGGGCAACATCACACCATTAGCAACAGAATGATAAACATGGCAGTATAGTGATTGATTGATTGAAAATGTTATTTCACAGTATGTAGAATGGGTTCATTTCAAACAAAAGCCAATATAAAAACTACTGCTACTTTCAGGACGACACCGAAAATCACTAGACTTATTCTGGGTCCTCCATTTTCAATTCATCAAAACATTTAAAGAGGTACAGATGTACACTTCTATAAAAAAGAGGAAATCATCAAAGAAAGTTAAAAAAAAAAGAAGGTAAAAACATGTACAGTAGGCTATGGGGAAAAAGGGGGGGGGGGACTTTGACTTTTATTTTTTAAGGGGGCCAGTTTCGAATTGCAGCCGCCCGTATACAGTAGGTGCTCTTTGAGAGCGGTTTTGAAGGAGTCAAGGGATTCACATTTCTTAATGGCTGCTGGGTGGGGTGTTCCACATTTTAGTGGCATAGGAGCGAAAGTAGTTTAATCCCTTGTTTGAGTCTGGGTTGGACGTGGTTTGTTGAGACACACACGCACACGTGCCCACACACACACGCGCACACACACACACATGCGTGCACACGCATGCATGCACGCACGCACGCACGCACGCACGCACGCACGCACGCACGCACGCACGCACGCACGCACGCACGCACGCACACACGCACACACACACACACACACACACACACACACACACACACACACACACACACACACACACACTCTAAGCCATTGAAAACAAAGCTGCAGACCTCCCAAAACAAGCTTGTGAGGTTACTACTAAAATTGAACCCCAGGTCTCATCTTACCTCTGCCCACTTGTAGCCTGGGATGGCTAAGAGTGGAGGAGAGAGTATCTCAGCTCTCATTGTGTCTGGTCTTCAAGATCCTATGCCTCTGTTCCTAAGTACCTGCTGGGCTACCTGCCCAGAGTGAGGGATGCTCACAGGTACTCAACCAGAGGAAGTTCATATGATCTAGTTCCCCCCAGTTTCAGGACACTCAAGGGAAAAAAATGCTTTTTACTACGCAGCCACTACTCTGTGGAATGCACTCCCTCCAGCCCTGAAATCCCTAAATTCTCTTGCAAGATTTAGGAAAGACCTCAAATCATGGCTCCATCTGCACACTAACTGGTCATAGTTAGCTTCCGACCCTGAATAGCCCATCTCTCATGCTCTGGACTGTTCTCTCAGGGTACTTCTTGTCCTATGTATAGAGCTCCCAGCCATATACAGGTAGGTACTTTCCACCACTGCCTGGAATGACCTCTGCTCTTGACCCTCTGCTCTTGACCTTTTGACCCTTGACCTCAGAATCAACTTTATTGTCACATCACACAGTTTTCAAGGTGTAAAGACACACACAGGTATGTATGTATCGCTGGCCGGCCGGCAGAGAAGCGTGTGGCGTGTTCAATATCTGACCCTGCAAAGCTCAGGCCAAGCACATTCTATTGTCACCCAGTTTGACTCACACAAACAAGCATGCACTCACACGCACGCACGCACGCACGCACGCACGCACGCACGCACGCACGCACGCACGCACGCGCACGCACGCACACGCACACACACACACACACACACACACACACACACACACACACACACACACACACACACACACACACACACACACACACACACACACACACACTGCACACACACACACACACACACTGCACACACACTCTCTCTCGCCATTTCTCCCTTTCTCTCTCTCTCTCTCTCCCCCTCTCCCTCTCTCTCTCTCTGTCACACGCACGCACGCAAGCACGCACGCACGCACGCACGCACGCACGCACGCACGCACGCACGCACGCACGCACGCACGCACGCACGCACGCACACGCACACACACACACACACACACACACACACACACACACACACACACACACACTCTCTCTCGCCATTTCTCCCTTTCTCTCTCTCTCTCTCCCCCCCTCTCTCTATCTCTCTCTCTCTGTCACACACACACATACTGCAGCATCAGCGGTAGTTGGGCCGAGGAGAGACTGAAGGGAAAGTGCCCACACAGCAGACCGTTGAAAGCCCCCTGCCTTTTGTTAGGTCTGGGAGGCCTCGCCCCCTGGTGGGCCGCGCCCCTGCCCCCCCTCAGTATAAATTGGGTGGTCCAACTTTTTGGCGGTTACAGTGTTAGAGGCCTAGTCATTATTGGTTCTGTGGGGAGAGGATTTGGACCACATCCAGAAACATGTCTCAGTATTCCGGAAAGGTGAGTGAGTGTGTTAACGGAAAGTTGTTGTTCCACAATCTCCTAACGCTATACAGAGTTTGGAACAACACCTCCCGAAAGCCGAGACACAAATCTGTCATCTGTTTGTCAATTCCGTTCACGAAAATATATTTAAAAATATCTTTAAAACATATATATTTTTAATTTTCATGTCTGCTAAAAAGCAAGCTATGTTAATATGCCTCGACTAATTTGAACAGATAGCAGAGGGCTGGGTCAGAATGTGATCGTTTGTCAGAAATGTTCCACAATAAAATTAATAATAATAATCAAAAAGATTCCTTACATTAAAAAAAAAAAAAAGAATAATAATACAAATAAAATCAATCTAACAATCAGTGAAAATAGCCAAACTTGTGGATTGGCTACAAATTATTGCTTCCAAATGCATTGGTGTAATTTTGGGACAAGGAGAGACACCGCATTTATCTCTGAATAAGATCCAGAGTGACAAGCATACTATTATTATTATTATTATTATGAACAATAATATAAAATGTATGATAAAATACATACTGTATAATATAAACATCTCAAATCCTAATCTCCTAACGGTGTGTGAGTGAGTGCCGATGTTAAATTCGTCGATTTAAACTATAAGGGAAAATGTTCATCGACTACCTTTTTTCACTGGCGAAAACTAAACAAAAAGTAAATAAAAACCAAGCTATTATTGCTAAAACTATGATTAAATATAAACATCTCAAATCCTAATCTCCTAACGGTGTGTGAGTGAGTGCCGGTGTTAAATTTGTCGATTTAAACTATAAGGGAAAATGTTCATCGACTACCTTTTTTCACTGGCGAAAACTAAACAAAAAGTAAATAAAAACCAAGCTATTATTGCTAAAACTATGATTAAAGAATAAATATATTGACAATTTCGTTGAACAAATAAAAACTATACTAAAATGTTAGGGAGGGACTAGTGGAGAAGGGTGGAAAGTCTTCATTCAAAGGCAAAAGCACAAAAGATAAAAGTTATTTTATATTATATTTAGCTGGTGTGTTCATGCTCAACTTTTAAATTAACACAGCTAAAGAAACCACCACTTAGTTCCTAAATTAAAAGATGAATTGACACGCTGAAAGAGTGTAAAGTTCCACTGTCCAAACAAATTGAAACAGATATGTACGAAAAAACAAAACAATGCACATTTGACACTAAATCAACTGTACATTTTGTTACTAAAATGCGATAACAACTAAACAGATTTTAACCCCAAAAAAGTCTATGTAAACAAATAATCACACCTGTGTGAAGTGAGCGGTGCAGCTATATTCTTGTATTGTGATAGTTACTATACTGTAATGAAGTCTGTCTGTACTGTACCATACAGTGATCTGTAGGCTACTGTGTGTACTGTACTGTACTCAGAGTACTGTACTCCTGTACTGTACTCCTGTACTGTACTCACTGTACTGTACTCACTGTACTGTTCTGTACACACAAACATGCATATACACACACGCACACAACCTCAAGCAGTTTTTGGTTTGCGATGTGTGTACATGCAAGTAAACGCAGAAACAGAAGCGCACTCTCTCTCACACACACACACACACACACACACACACACACACACACACACACACACACACACACACACACACACCTCAAGCTGTTTTTGGTTTCCTCTTATGTTTAAAAGCATTAATGACCGTAGTTTAAAAGATGGTGTGTACAGTACACGCAAGTAAAGACAGAAACAGGAGCGCACTCCCTATATTATCACACGCGCTTCTGCATACATTCTGCAGCCGATTAAACATTTTTCACCTGTCAGCAGAGGGTGGAAGGAGTAGGACAGAGGCTCTGTACGTCCTCCCGGTGGGGGATCCTCACTGGCAGGTGAGCCAGTAGGATACGACAGCAGTGACAACACAGAAATGTACAATATCCGTTATAAAATGACTCCTCCTTTACCTAATACGTTATGTAGAAACTCTACCTGTACCAGTGTTAAATCTTTTAATATTGCACTCGAAAATAGGTCAAATAGACCGTTCGGCCTGCCCACCCATTTCTGTATGACAGTGCCTGCATGTGTGATAGACTCCCGGAGCTACAGGTCGGTGCCATTGACCTCCTGCAGCTTCAGTCAATATGTGGTCACTTCCACCCTAGACCTAGTAGGCTGCATATTTAATGCAGATAATCAGCAGCAGGTCTATGAAAACAAGCTCAAAAGAAGTGACTAAATGGCAAGTTTTTACTCTTTACATCAGCTATTTGAAAATAGCAGATCTATCTAACTCACAAATATTTTGAATTTTATTTAATTTTATTTTGAATATAAAGTAATAACAAAAAGCAACCCGCAACTACCAATATTTACAAGTGACAGAAAAATAAGCCTAAGGTGGATTATAATACGCAGACATGGCAACACTTGTAAACAGGAAATCCTTTCAGACAGACAAGGTCCTTATCAGTTCAATAAGGGACTGTATTTCGAGGGACAGTTGGTGACGCTACCTACAATCTAATATATGTCTGTCTGTCTGTCTGTCTGTCTGTCCATCACAGATCTGCTTCTTTGAAGGCAAATGCTTCACAGGAAGGAAGCTGGAGGTCAGAGGTGACTGTGATAACTTCCAGGACCGTGGCTTCATGAACAGGTGACACGTCACACACACACACGCACGCACACACCGTAATACAGTGACATGTGACCAAACAACACCACATTTGACGTGACAGGAGACCCCGGCCGTGATGTCATTGGACGATGTCCGTATAGCCCCCACACTTTCATGAGGAAGTGGCGTTCTCAAACCCAGACGTAGCATACGTACAGAGGCAGAATCCTAAATGATCATGTCCCGCTGTCAGCATGCAATGTCACCTACAAGCTTGTAGATCGGCTATTTTCGTATAGTTTTAGTCTCATTTTGTTGACGAAATTGTCAACAGGCTATATAGTCCTAGATGTCCAAAAGCATAATAGCTCTCACCGGGTTAAGGGAGGAACTCTCCCTTTACGCTAGTGGTGTTAAGATGTTGGCTTTCAACGCGGGAGACCTGGGTTCGGATCCCAGGGTATTGCGGAGGAATGGTGGGGAGCGCTCAATTTCCTTACAAGCCCTGCCCAACGCCCCTCAGTCACTCACCGTTCCACACGGTCGATGCTTAGAAGCCTCCGCACGGCTGGGGCCTGTAAGGAAAAGAAGCGCTCCCCTTCCCTTGACCAGCTGCACCACTGTAGAAACAATTGCACCTGTGATTGATATACTGATATATATAATCTTCTCCTATATATATATTTTTTAAACCAAGCCAATCAGAATCAAGGATTTAGATGTATGTATTTTATATATATATTTATCTAAATATGTATATTTATGTTTACAGGGTGAACTCTATCAGAGTTGAGAGCGGAGCATGGGTCTGCTACGACCATCCCGACTTTAAGGGTCAGCAGTACATCCTGGAACACGGAGAGTACCCAGAGTTCCAGCGCTGGAACTCCCACAACGACCACATGGGCTCCTGTAAGCCCATCCGCATGGTGAGGAGATCTGTCATGACATACAGTGCTTTTCAACCCTTTTCATATCAAGGCCCATTCATTATTCGGCATTTGAGCCACGGACCACCATTTGATGAGATTTAGCCTCTCAGACAATATTTTGTTGCCGTTGGTTAAGTTTTTGTCCACAATTCAATTCATCAAGTATTGATGTTGGTTGATGATGATAAACGTTGATCAACACAATTATTTTACATTTCTAATGCTGTAGACTTCTTGTAAATTAAGTAATGCAGGTGTTTAACAAAAATGTAACTCTTGAGAGCATGAAATGAAACCAAATGGACCCATCAGGGTCCATTTGGTTTCATTTTACACCCTCTCTCTCTCTCTCTCTCTCTCTCTCGCCAACGACAGGCCCTTTGTCAGATGTCCCATCTGTATATGGACTATTGCTTATGTGTTCTGTTTTCTGTGTGTCCCTCAGCACGGAGAGCACTATCGCATAGAGCTGTTCGAGGCCTGTAACTTCAGTGGTCAGTGTGTGGACATCTGTGACGACTGTCCCTTCCTGCAGAGCCGCGGATTCTCCAAGAACTGCATCAACTCTGTCAGAGTCTATGGAGACGGAGCGTAAGAACCACACGACTTAAAACGAGCATGAAGGCCTACTCAAAACATAAAAATCAGCTGTGCAGAGTCTCGCTGCTCTCCCAGAGCGGAGCTCTCTGGGTGGTCTAGGCGAGATATTTTCTAGGGACATTTCCAGTCGTATTGGCTACATCTGTCATTAAAAAGTAGTGATTTTTTTTAATAGTTAGTTTTAGTGAAATAGAATTGAAGGTTTTTAATTATTATTTGTTTTTAAGGGAAACTGTATAATTGCAATATTACACTTCTAGGTGTGCCAATTAATGACAGCAAAGCATGAACACCTCTCTCTCTCTCTCTCCATGCAGCTGGGTGATGTACGAGGAGCCTAACTTCCGTGGTCGTATGTACATCGTCGAGAGGGGTAACTACTGCAGCCACAACGAGTGGCAGGCCCAGAACCCCAACATCCAGTCCATCCGTAGGGTCTGCAACTACTTCTAAACGCTGCCTCCTAACACCTGACCCCCCCCCCCCCCCCCCCCCCCCGACACCAGCATGCAGTCCATCCGCAGGGTCGTCAACTATTTCTAACCCACCCCCCCTCAAACACCTGACTCCGCCCGCTATAACACCAGCATGCAGTCCATCTGTGGGGTCGTCGACTCTTTCTCCCCTCTACCCGAACAACTGAGCCAAAAAGCCCTGCCCCCTCCCCCCCACCCCCCACCCAGACCACGAGTGAACTCTGAACTCCTCTGGAACACTCTGGAAATGTACAATAAATAAAAGAAAACAAAAGAAAAAAGAAGGAAAGGAACATGTTTTTAATCAAAAACCTCCTGTGTCTGTGTGTGTTCTTTTTTATAAGAAGATTGTATTGAGACTGAGGGCCTGTTAATAATAATAATAATATCCAATATCATAAGTAAGAGGAGCAGCAGGCGCTACAGGGGTGGTGCCTCAAATCACTTTAGCTGAGGCCTGTAGTTGAACCTGGGAGTTTCAGCTTCCCAGGCAGGCTCTCTAACCATTCTGTTATGGTCGACCTGCACTGATACCTTTGGGTAATGTTGACCCTGCTACAGTATATGTGAGCTACTGTGTTGACCCTCCAAGCGACAATACAGTGTTAATATTGTAACCTCGACACAGCACAACATCATAAATTATCCCAGAATGTCCGCATTCTGCTGAAACACGGCAGATGCAGCCTAGATTCAGAGAAAACAGCCTTTTAACACGGCACAGAAACAGGAACTGAATGCCTGTGTTTATCTTTTTTAAGCTATAGACGTGAGCACGTAGAAGGCATGTGAACTTCTAGTTAGTTAACAACATTAGCAAGAGTTTCTGTAGAAATAAATTATTTTATCTTATTACTCCAGGACTTGGCTAAGATATGTATGCACTTCATTTAGCGGAGAATATCTCAACTGTTCTTGGCTAATATGACCCCCGCAAACAACTTAGGAACTCATTTTGGCGAAATACCCCAAAATGACCACGCCCTTTTTAGAATAACCGCCACTGAAAACATGCCTCAATCTAAACCGTTGGAGCTACAGATTTTCTGAGATGCTCAAAATGGATTCAGAATACTCATGTTTAAATATATGCACACTGCGGTCATCTTTCCATAAGTTAATGGCAGGGTGGAAACTAGCCTCAATTTCCCATTGACCACCCATACATCCAAACAGACAAAGTCCTATCTAATTGTATTAAATTATGTCCTCACCAACATTGCAGCTGTACAAAAAGCTTTAATTATCCTCTTTCTATCTGCAATGTGTTTGTTTCATAAAAATCCACGGTAGACATGTTATGAGCTACTTCATGTCAAGAAATTCCTTGCAGGTGATTTTTTGAGTGGTGCAACCACTCCAAGGAGTGTTGTGCTAGAAACAGAGAGAGAGATAGTGTTGCACTGTTGCCTTCTAATTACAATGAGAGAGAGAGAGAGAGAGAGAGAGAGGGGTGTCTGCTAATTGCCCCACACAGTGACTCTGTCATTTCTCGACCTGTTTCGGACGTGGGGCAGCTCGCCGGAATCGGGCCGGCACCCTGGGCGCGTTCCTGTGGGTCTGGAGGTTCCGGGGACCCACCGGGTACTCCCAAACGGAGTTGCACCACTCAGTTCACACGGGTGTGATTTTTCTGTTGTTGGCGTTTGTTAGCGCTCGTTGGATAATCCCTCAACAGCCCTGCGTGCCACCTGTTTTGAATTTGCACATAATGCAGGAGGCATTGCACGGAATCCCTCAAACACGAACACATGGACAACACAAGAGACGGTCGCGGCCACACAGCCAACTCAAGGTATGGCCACTGAGCAAACTTGGGGACCCAACGCAGCTCCTCCAAGGAAAACAAACAAATTAACGGAGCTGAGCGTGAATCCCCCCCCACCGCCCACCCCTTTTTTTCCCCCTCACTGTATATGTTTCTTTTCCCTTTTTACCTCCTTTATGATGAATTCCTGTTCTGTCTATAGAAGTGTCTATTTGAACGTCTCTAAATGTTTTGATGATTTGAACATGGTGGACCCTATTGGAAACAAGTGTAATGCTTAATTGGGTCGTCCACTCACAGTTAACAGCCTTTGTATTGAGTTTGTGCTTGAAATGTACTGTAATTCTGCAAACTGTTAATAAATTCTTCAATCAATCAATCAAAAAAGCAGGAGGTTGCTTTACTGAAAGCGAGCGCTTCCAAACTCCAACACTTAGAAGAAAATCACCTGCAAGGAATTCTTTGACATAAACTAGCTTATAACATGTCTACGGTGGATTTTTATGAAACAAACACTTTGCAGATAGTAAGAGGATCATTCAAGCTTTTCGTACAGCTGCAATGTTGGTGAGTTTGACGTAATTTAATACAATTAGATAGGACTTTGTCTGTTTGCATGTATGGGTGGTCATTGGCAAATTGCAGCTAGTTTCCACCCTGCCATTAACTTGTGGAAAGATGACCACCGTGTGCATATGGTCTATTGAGTATTCAGAAAAATGCACATAAAGTGCACAAAGACCCACACACCGTCTGCACTTTGTTGCCTACTATTGAGTATTCTGAACATTTTGAGCACCTCAAGAAATCTGTTTAGAAGATAGAGCCGTTTGAAGTAGCGGTCGTTTAAAAAAGGGTGTGGTCATTTCCGGGTATTTCGCCCGAAAAAGAGACATTTTCACAGTTCTAAGTTTTTCACGGGGGTCATATTAGCCAAGAACAGTTGAGATATTCTCCGCTAAATGAAGTGCATACATATCTTAGCCAGGTCCTGGAGTATATAGATGTTTCAGGCGCACAAAACAAGTTTGGACAACTTATTTGTTTTACCTGGGTCTCAAAACCATAGCGGTCAGAACTGTGGCTGTGGACCGCCAGATCTGTATCTGTCAGTCCATGTGCATTTTATGCCCATATATGGAGATATACTCATATATGGGCATTCTGCCTTTTGTGCCCATATTATATGGAGCTGAGTGATTTGTTTGCGGCTGATGCCATAACGACACACTGAGGTTAGACAACACACTCCATATTTGGGCGTAGCTGCAGTGGGACCTCTTGATGGCCATGGCTGAGTCAGAGGTCCTCCTGTCCTGCCCTCCCATTAGCCAATTTTAGGACAGGATAAGATTGTGACAGGCCTAGTTCAGACTGAGAGCAGAGCTGACAGACTCGAGCCAACTAGCAGATGATGATGATGCTTAGATGTAGTGGTGCCGGAATAGCGGATTATATTGCACCCACCGCCAGATGACCACATCCATTATAAACTCGGCAACAAAAGTTCGGAAACTTAAATTCGGTCCATTATTTCTCCACTTTAATAATTCCAATTTAATCGTTGATTAGTCACCTTTACAACAGTAAGGATTGTGGAATGAGTAACACAGCTAAACGTGTGGGTGGCGCCACCAAAGAATTTGCCAAAATAGCAAATGGTTGGTATTCAACCCTTGCTTCGAGTTGCTTAGTGGATTGGATGATTGCACTCTCAGTATTAAGGAAAAAAACACATATTGGCCATTTTTACACTTTATTAATTTTACACTCATGTTAGGGAACTCAGTAGCGGGTGGAAGCTGCAAAAGCAGCTGCAACAGTTTGGCATAGTATGGGGTAGTATCTCTCTCACAGGCAAGACAGAACTTGAGGTTGTCATCATTGAAGGCAATCTCAAATGCAGTGAGATATCGGGATGAGAGCCAGTGGCCTGTGTTTTATTACTGTGCGAGAGTGCAATCATCCAATCCACTAAGCAACTCAAAGCAAGGTTGAATATCAAGTAACCACTTGCCATTTTGGCACATTTTTTGGAGGCGCTACCCACACGATTAGCTGTGTTGCTCCTTCAACGAGCGATCCTTACAATCTATACCTCGTTGTAAAGGTGACTAATCAACGATTAAAATGATATAAAATACAATACCAATTGGTATTATTAAAGTGGAGAAATAATGAACCAAAGTTAAGTTTCACTTTTGTTGCAGAGTTTAGTTATTAAAGTAACCGCCTGGATGCGATCTGTTGTCTGTGTCCAATCAAAACCCAACTTTATCATATAGGCTGTCCAATCAAAAACAACTTTATCAATATGCTGTCCAATCAAAAACATTATCGTATAGGCTGTCCAATCAAAAACAACTTAATCATATGCTGTCCAATCAAAAATAACTTTATCAAATAGACTGTCCAATTCAGAAACAAGTTTATCAAATAAACACAATATTTGATGATGCGACACGTGTGTGAGCTTAATCTGCTATAATCAAATAGCCAACAAACATTGTAGTCTAGGGCCGAGGAGGTTAATGTATGTTTTGTAATAAATCTAAATCTACAAAGTTAACTGGTCGTAACTAATGTTTTCAAAGAATTGTAGTGGAGCAAAAAGTGCAATAACCTGTGGAGTAATACAACACCCCCCCCCCACACACACACACACACACACAGAGAGAACAGTTCATTATAAAAAGTGTTTAACATTCATTACTTTATTGACATGAAGTCAAAAATACACAAAACGAAACCAATGTCAAACCTCTATCTGCTGTGACAACTGCAGCACATTAGCATTATTACATGAACATACATGTAATCAAAATAATAATAAAAAACAAAAAAGGTCAAGTTTTTTTTCTTCAGTCAAAACAACACATTAAACTGGATGCTGTGAACAACTTCAGCAGTTCCCAACCTTTTTTCTCCCTCTACACTAGGGGTTCTCAACGTTTTTGGCCGGGGACCCCCGGAAATGCTTTGGCAATGTCTCGGGACCCCCGCCCCGCCCCCTCCCGACCCCCAATATAAATTGACTGCTACAATAACCTTAAACCATTTTGGGCGGGAACCCCTTTTGGTGTTTTAAGCATTGTTATAATTTAGCTATTGAAAAATAGCAGATCTACAAGCTCATAGCGCGCCACCGAGTGGCGCGCTACGAGCTTGTAGGTCTGCTATTTTTGAAAAATCGTGAAAATAAAATTTAAAAAAAATCTTTTTTTTTTTTAATATATTTTGGGGACCCCCCAAAATAATTTGGCGACCCCCCGAGGGGTCGCGACCCACGGGTTGAGAACCCCTGCTCTACACTAGGGGTTTTCAACCTTTTTCAATCAGGGCCAACTTTAAAAAAAAAAAAGAATAGGCCTATACTTCCCGTAATCCATGGGTAGCGGAAGTGGCGTCAGGTGTTTGGTACTCTGTAATCGTTACCAATCGTTAGTGTTTTTTGCCAATTATTGGAGACCCACCAGTGGGCCCGTGCCACAGGCTGAGAACCACTGAACATGACCATCCGAACGTAACTCGGTGCATGTCAACGTAGAATATTTAATTTAAATAAATATCAACATAAACTGTTTTGACCTGCTTCTATTTTTACACTTAAAATTAAAAGAATTCCTGATCCAACAGGTTGGTAAATAATACTTTCCTTTTTCCTAATTAAACTAAAAATAAACCAATAAATCAAGACGTCATTTTTGACAGATAAGAGAGAGAAAAAAAAACTTGAAAAACTTGAATAAGAATTATTTTAACCTTTAATTCACTTGCTCCAGAGATCGTCTTTTGACGTCTTATTTTATATTTATTGATTACGTTTCCTAACGCTGTTCTGCAACCCGTTTGTATCGCTCTGGTTGCCTGCGACGGAAGTAAACAGGAAAAAAACGGAAGTGAAAAGTCAGAAGTATTCTGTAGTAGGTTCTATACTCGTGAGTGTAATTTGAGAGAAAAAAGGCAATATTATTGCTTATTGCATCCGCTACATGTTGTTAACTTGTAGGCGTGGCTGTTTTCAAAGTATGAATTGGATTGTTTCGAGACTGTGAAAGTGAAATCGCAATTTCGAAAATTACATCCACAAAAATCACTGTCTTAAAGCATTGACGTCCTCACAAGTATAGTAATACAAAAACCTGTGTTGTGCGTGCATGCGTCTATTAGGATTGCATGTTCAGGTAGCTGTTGAGGTTGGTGATCAGCACTCTCTCCTCTTCCAGATCCACGTTCAAGTAATCTTCTTCATGACGAGAGATGTCATCAAGCACCTCGTTCACCATGTCCTCTGCACACACACACACACACACACCACACACCACACACCACACACACACACACACACACACACACGATTTTTCTTTATCGAAGTCAGTGTCATGCTACCAAAGAAGCTCAGCCCATATGGACTTACAGGCACTATGCTTGTGAGGATATCAACGTTTACTGCCACCTTGTGGCCATCCATAGGAGCTGCGCCAGTCGGAATTGGTCATATTCAGTCATTTTCCCAGCTTGCAGACCGCCATTGTAAGAAACGGCTTATTTTAGCATTAGCTCACAATGTTGATCTTTCGCCAGAAATGTTAATATTTCAATCGCAATGCGATGAAAAATCACAAATCAGATCCGAACGGACAGCGCTCGTAGTTTCAGAGAAAAGAGCGAGGGAAAATCCTGTTTTAAATGGATGCTCCGAGTCTAGATTAACTACACATCCCGAAAACTGAGTAGGAAGGAAGCTTCCATTTCCGTTCACGAAAATATATTTTAAAATATCTTTACATTTTATTTTTTTGAGGGGCACTAGCCAAACAAACAATACATTCACATTGACAATGAATGGACAATTGTACATCATTGTCTGAGCAAATAGACAGTGTCTATTTTACGTCATGATGATGTACGATGATAAGAGCGTCCCTCACTTCACACGGGTGTGTTTTTTATTTCAATTTCTGCTAAGCAGCAAGCTATAGGCCTATATGCTGCAGCTTAGATGATTTCTATTTATATTAGGATACATTTGCACGACTGTAAAGACAATACGGAAGTGGAGAGGAGTCTCCACTTCTGCTTCATCGCTTACTCATGATAGAACTTCCGTTGCTCCAGACTGTATGACGGAAGCATTTGAAAATTGCGAGAGGCAACAGTCTGGCTAATCTAAAGCTAGCAGTTAACTTTTTTTTCCCCAAGTCTGTATATATATGTACGTCGACGCTAGGTGGCGTCATATCGTCATATCCCAAGTCCGAGTATATATAATGGTCTATATAATGGTTGATGCCTACGGAAGCCTTTAACATTGGACCGGTTCCTATAGCAACGCCCCACCGTTCCAACTATGGGATTGCAAATATATTCACAGTGCAAAGCATAGAGTATATATATAATAGAGACTGAACTGGCGCGAAGCTCCGCCCCCCCCAGCTATTCATGTCAGTGGAAGTTGCTCAGTGGCGTTTTGAAGCACCCGGAAGACTGCCGGAAGTCCCTCCCCGGACCTCAACTTTGAGGTCCTGAGTGACGTAGGGCAACCGAGCGCTCAACGTTAAAGCCCAGCTGCACGGGGTTTCCCGGTCATGAATCCACGGGTCCGCCTGTAGTCCCTCCTCCTACCACTAGGACCCAGAGTTTCAACGTTGGAAAGTCTGCCTGCCCCCTTGGTGCAAAGCAGCTGAAAGCAGGATTTTCAAACCGCCATAACTCGGATTCTTGGATCGCTGTCCTTGGTGGATTTTCTGCCATCCACATTTCGGATTTTAATTTGTGCCTTTGTACCGCGACGCTGCCGCCAAGAAAGCTTATGACAAGAGGTTGAGAGTGTGTGCGTGTTCCAATGATACTAACTAGAGTGTGTGTAGCGAGTGTGTGGGAGGCGGGGGCAGGGCAAACTCAGACTATTTAAAGTGAACGCGTATGCTGGCCCCTGGAACTGGGGTTTATGCTAACAGCTAGCGGTAGAGATAGTTAAGAGGTTGGCTTTCCACGTGAGAGACTTGGGTTAGAATCCCAGGCGTTACACAATCAAACAACTGTCCACTGATATTAAGGTCAACTGTGTGTGTGTGACCTGTGTGTGTGTGTCTGACCTGTGTTTTCCTTTTCAGGACTGGAGGAGGTGCTAGGCTCCTCAGAGGAGCAGGAGGAGGAAGGGTCGGGACTTCCAGTTAGGAAGCCGTGGCTGTCCAGCAGCAGCTGGGTGGCTGATTGGACGTCGCCGTCTGTCAGTCTGAGAGCCGTCTGACAGCTGTCTCTGTCGAAGCCCATGTATAGCAGCTACACACACACACACACACACACACACACACACACACACACACACACACACACACACACACACACACACACACACACACACACACACACACACACACACACACACACACACACACACACACACACACACACACACACACACACACACACACACACACACACACACAGGATGTCGGTTTTATGAATGACATTTTTACCTTTTTGCTATTTTGAGTCTAAAACCTAAAACAATAGCTGATCTACAAGCCCACAATGTCAGCAGTTTTTATTTTTTCTTCTTAGGAATAAAACTTGCAAATCCGTTAGTACTGTTGTATAGCCTAAAAAAAAACTAAAAAGCAAGAGTGTAGGTAATTATGTCTTGAGCTGTGCTTTAAAGATGTCTACAGAGGCTGCCTGTCGAAGGTGTAGTGGGAGTTTGTTCCACGCCGTCGGTCCATAGAAGCAGAAAGCTGCTTCACCGTGTTTTTTTGTTGCCATTTTTTTAGACACGTCGAGCAGGCCAGCAGTGAAATGTCCCTTTAACCCAGGGCCGCTAAAGACTACATACTGTAGGAAGTGTGTTAAACAAATTATCGCCACGTGGTTGTTGCCTGAGATTATCCCACTACGGTCAAAGTTTGCACAGCGACTGTACGGACGATTAAATATACATTTCCATGGATTAAACATCCAAAGCAATATGAAAATGCTTGTGAGTGCAGGTGTGCAACAAGCAATACAAGTGGAAGGAGGAGGAGAGAAACAAATAGATAGAGGGAAGGCAAAGTAGAGAGTTCATAATTTTTGTGTCTGCAGTCCACACCACTTGGGAGTCAGGCAGCTCTTCTTGGATGTTTTTAGAGTCCATCATTTAAGGATCTGCTCTCATCAGGAAGAAAGTGACCATCTGAAGAAGAGACTTCACCAAAAAAAAACACCCAACTCAGAGACTCTCACCTGGCATCTAAAAGGTGAGATCACTTTAACGTGTTCATTCACCCATTCTGGGCGGGAACCCCTTTTGGTGTATTAAAGCATCATGTTATACTTTAGCCATTGAAAAATAGCAGATCTACAAGCTCATAGAGCGGCACCGAGTGCCACGCTATGAACTTGTAGCTCTGCTATTTAGAAAAATCGTGAAAATGCCTCAAATCTTTGAATATATATTATTACAGACTACAGAGTGAACATTTTAACTCAAATCTTTGCTTCTGGGGAGGTCCCTGGAACTACATATTTTCAGATGGGGGGTGGAGGCATATTACATATAGTTTTTGGGGTCCTTGACATGAAATATTGAGCACCACTGATACAGAAACATGAGGTTTTTCAGAAAACTGTTGGGATTTTGAAGACAGTCAGTGGTTCTCAAACTATTTCATGTCAAGGACCCCAAATATCATATGTAATTGGCCGCCGACGCCCATCTGAAAATCCTGGGACCCCCCCAAGAAACAAAGATTTGAGTTAATAACATTCACTCTGAAAGAATATATATATTCAAAGATTTGCTCCACATTTTCACGATTCTTTAAAAATAGCAGATCTACAAGCTCGTAGCGCTATGAGCTTGAAGATCTGATATTTTTCAATAGCTAAAGTATAACATAATGCTTAACACACCAAAAGGGGTTGCCGTCCAGAATGGGTTAAATGTTTAATTTAATTGTGTCATTGCTATAGTCAATCAACTGCACTCAAATCCATCTTCTATACCAGTTACAGGGCACACCCAGAGCCTTAATATGAACGACACACTGGCGAATGGCACCAACTCCTCCATCCCCTTCACATCCTCAGCATACGACACCAGTCAGGCAATACTGGTTACCATCCACTCCATCAACTTCATTCTGGGTCTCCCAGTCAACAGCTACGTTCTGTGGCTGATACTGAGTGGAGCTGGTGGGACAATCGCCTCCGAGTTCTTCTATCTCAACCTGATCGTATCTGTGACCATTTCTTCCCTGGCCTCTTCCTTAATCTTTGCATGGCTCTTCACATACGACTCAATTTTGTACATGGTTTGGCACTTTACTTTTATTTTGTTTTTCGTCTTCTATGCCCCGTCGTTCCAGTGTTGTATCTGTGTGGAGCGTTACATAGCGGTGGTTCACCCCGTGGTGTTTCTCAGGTACAAAGCTCTTCGGTACAAGGTGACCTGTTGCTGCGCGGTCTGGCTGACGGGGCTCACGTTCAGCTTGATTGAATATTGGTTAAACAGAATATATTGTTACATCTTCCTGGGCTTTTGCGTGGCGTGCATTTCCGTGGTGTGTTTCTGCTGCATCTCGGTCCTCTGGGCTCTGAAACGGCCTGGACCAGGAGAAGGACAGAGGGACGGTGGGGACGGAAACAACCTGAAGAGAAGAGCTTTTAGAATCATTCTGGTCAGCTCGGTGGTGATGTCAATGACTACAATGAGCTACATTCCCACTACTCTGCTGAATCTACTGAATATCTTCCCAGTTGTTGTTGCTATCACATATGCAATAGCCATGTTGGTAGGGTTTGCTCATCCTTTGCTCTACATGCACAAAGCTGGGAAGCTGCCGTGCTCTCTCCCCAGACCTGTGTGATGCTATGGTTTAAATCTAATCTAAATCTCCCACTGGAGAGAGGAATATATTTCAATGATTCCGCCATTTGTTATGTTGTTGTTTATTGGATTACTCGTGGTAGAAAAAACTGTATTTTGAAAATGGCAATGTAATAATGAATAGAGTCTACTGGACAAGATTGTTCAAGGCTAAGCTCAGAGATAGTCCGGTTTGCTGGAGGTGTGATGAGGACCCCGGTACACTTATTTATGTATTGTGGGAGTGCCCTAGGGTACAGACGTTATGGTGTGCTATTCGATCATGAGAATATAATGCAAATCACAAACCAGGATATTCCTTACACACCTGCTCTCTTTATTCTGGGTGATCCATCGCCATTAAAACACCTCCCCGCACCTCTAGCTGACTGGATTCATACAGCATTAATGGTGGGCAGGAAAATCATTGTTAAGGAATGGAAGTCTGAGGTTTTGCCTCCAGCACATGTATGGTTCACTCAGCTTGGTACTGTGGCTGCTTTGGAGAGGTTATCCTTTAAGATGAATAATCAGTTGGATAAATATGATTCGAAGTGGAACGTGTTCCTCAGTCATGTTGCAGGTCCTTGATGTGATCCATGGTCAGGCAATGCCCTTTTGATTGTTTACTGTATTAGATACATATGATACGGTTGATGATGCTGCGTGTTTGGTCGTGTAAACTAATTTAAACTTTTAATTTGATTTATTTGTATTTTTATCTTGTCTATCCTAGTTTTATATTATGTTTCTGTGTTCATACATAATGTCCATGCATACGTATTCTGTTGTTGTTGCTTGTGTTCGTTTTTCCTGTTTTCTGTATTTGTAAAAAATCCAAATAAAGTACTGATCATAAAAAAAGAAAATGGCATTGTAAATATTACATTATTGTTCATCGTAGGCCTATGCCTTTTTGGAAAAACGTTGTTTCTCAGGTTGAATGCGTTATTCATTATTGTAAAGTGCACAATAGCTGAAATGATCACTCATCAATTCATCATTTATAATATGGCAACATTTTATCATGAGCATTAGTGTGGACCAATTATATGAAGAATTGAAGATAGGTTGAAAAGTTGTCCTTTAAGTTTAGACATGGCTTTGGTGTGGTTTGGTTTAATAACTACATTTAAGTGTAATAGTGGAAGGATTAGGATATCCACCAAGTCATGCTCTGACAACAGTTATTGACATTTCCTTTATTAATGCTGTATGACGGATTAATCTCAATCTGTTCTGACCTTTAATTCATTATCATTACATACATGAAGCATTGTCTGACGGATTCAGATCTAAATAATATGACCTGTTTGTTCATGAACCTTTGAAGAATAAAGGCTTCGTAATTGTACCTCCATAATCCATTTCCTGAAAATCCTGCTGAAAATAGTCCCATTGTTTGTTACCGAGTTTGTTACTAAACAACGACACAGAGCAGATGAGCCAGATGGATGCAGCCGTGAAACTCTTGCATTGGCCTCAGTTTCCCAGAAGCCCTTGCAAGCCAGTGATAGGTCAATTTCCGGTTACGTCATCATAAAGCGTCGTCCTCGTCACGATGTCCGCGACGAGGCCGATATGTCTTAAAAGTTATCAAAAAACGGCGAATTAAACAAAACAAATGGCGGGTTTAGTGGGTTTGTCAGGGAAACGGTTAATATCCCCGCTGTATGCAAATCCATTATTTCCTTATTCCTTACAAGATCAGAAATGTGGTATGATCATGGCATTAAGTCAGTCAAAGATTTGTTTGACGGTGGCACATTTGCTTCATTTGAACAGAGTGCTCGAAAGTACGATCTACCCAGAACCCACTTTTTCCGTTACTTGCAAGTCCGTGATTTTGTTCGTCAAAGATTTACTAGCTTCCCGACTATACCACCTAATTCACCCGTAGACATACTCATAGCATCAGCTCATCTTAGTCTTAAGGTAATGATATCATTACTGAGTCTATACCTCATTATTTGATCTTCATTTACCCTCAACCACTGCTTATAAACATCTTTGGGCCCCAAGACCTGGAGGAGGATATCTCTGACGCAACCTGGGAAGCCATTATGGGTCGTGTTCATACTTCATCAATATGTGCAAAACATGGGGTGTTGCAATGTATTTTGGACGCGCAAGGTTTCCAGCTGACAGCGACAACCAACCAACCAATCAGGTCATAAATGTGAGTTAATATCAGCCAACCTGAGACAGCTTCTCTTCGCTGACCACTTCTCCTGTGTTGTTATTGGTCACCTCGCCCAGGTTGGTCACCTCGCTGGCCTGGGCGTCTAACAGGATCTGTCAACATAATCACAACAATAATACTTTAAGAGCTTCATAGAAGAAAGACGTTTAGAACAATGGGCTAAAGTGTCTTTTTTTTGTCAGCAGTCTAGTCCCATTATGATATGACATGTAGCCAACTAGCCATAAGACCAGAGAGCTCAGTCTACTGTCATTTACTGAGTTATAATTACACCCAGTGCTTTGAAAACCAATCCCGATACCATCCCAATAGGCCTATCTCACAGCCATTCCACGCCCCCTTTCCAGACCTAGTGGTGTTGACGTGGCGACGGTGACGTCACTCCATAGACCTACATTCAGAAGCCATGAACGCTTTTTCTGATGGTAAACTTTATTCTATTTGTTTTAGCTGTCTTACCATCTTGTTTTCTTCATAATAATATTGGTCTTTTAACATTTGGAAACGGCCTTAAATGGTGCAGAGAAAGCAGGTAGGGATGTAGCTCTGGTCCATAGCCTTTCTCATGGACCAGAGCTACATCCCTACCTGCTTTCTCTGCACCATTTAAGGCCGTTTCCAAATGTTAAAATGTAAAAGACAAATTATTATGAAGAAAACAAGATGGTAAGACAGCTAACACAAATAGAATAAAGTTTACTTTCAGAAAAAGCGTTGTTTATGGCTTCTGAATGTAGGTATTTTAACATGTAATGTCTATGGAGTGACATCACGTCAACACCATTAGCTCAGAAAAGGGGGCGGGGAAGGGCTGTGAGATATGTATATGTAGAAGCACCCTAAAGTCTTTGCATCGGCTTTGTGAAGCCGGTATTTCTTTATAAATGTATCTAAATCGTTTCCACTAGTTTCACCAGACAGATCTCTGATCATCTAGGAGAGAACCGGAGTATATTGCTACTTGAGATAAAAGCATGAAACAGTTTATTTAAGCTCTCTCACTCGAGAAGCACCTAAGGGGTTGCCGCCATCGCGTGGCATAAACACCACAAGATGGCGACAGGCGATGATCTCGCCTAGGCGATTCTGATTTGCTTAATAAGCTGAGGTTCCCAGAGTTTAACATCTTGCAGAGTTATGAAATCACGATATTTCCGCTTTTTTAAATAAATAAAAATAAATAACAAAAATAACGAATGTTAATAATTTCTCCGTATATTTCAGTGGAGTTATTCGTCATATCTGCCCTGTGCATTTTTTGATTACCAGGCAAACAGAATTTTATTCTTTATTCATATGTTCCGATGTTCAATGCCAAAAACACAATTAAATCGTTAATAACAAATATGTGTGTAACAATGTATCGTCAAATTTAATTAGTAATCGTGACAACCCTACAGACAGACAGACAGACAGGCACATACATTGTAAGCAGTGTTGACATCTCCGTCAGCTTGCTGCAGAGCCCTGGCTGCGTCTCTCCGGCTGAATCCCATGGAGGTGAGTGAAGCTATGGCATCCATCCTGGACCTCCTCTTCTGCTTCTCCCTCTGCTTCAGGTCCTCACGCTCCTACACGCTCGCACGCAGTGGTGGGAAACCATTTTTGAGGGGCGCTAGCCCCTCCTATGCACAGCTTTGTGTGTAGGTGTGTTTGTAGCACGGAATGTAATGATTTGATTGACTGATGTATGATAAGAGCGCCCCTCACTTCACACAGGTGTGATTTTTACTTAAGTAAAACTATCGTTACTGCAATATAGAAATATACTCTGAGTGTGTGTGTATTACCTGTCTCCTGGTAGTGATGTACCCGACAGATGATTGAATGTCTCCCTCGCACGCCCTCAGAGCCAGCCTGCTCTCTCTCTCACTGAAGCCTATCAACATCAACTGACTCATCTTCTCCGAGTCATCACTAAGCCTGCTGTAGAGCGCCTCCACCTGGAATACAATGGAATAACCACTATAGAGAAGCTGCCACTCTGAACCCCCCATAAAAACACCCTGGACAACGCTCCACACCTAAAACAGAGGTTCTCAACATTTTGGGCTGGGGATCCCCAAAGATACTTTGGCCATGTCTTTAAAAAAAGGTTTACCTGCTTGGCCTGGGCCGTGGCTCAGCGGTCCAGGCACCTTGGCCGGTAGTCCCCCCCCCATCTCTCTATCCATTTCCTGTCAGCCTACTGTCTGTCCCTCTATTAAAAAATAATATAAAAAAAAGGTTTACCTGCTGTAGTTTGGCTCTGGCCAGAGCGTCATTTCCATCGATGTAGGACAACAGACTTTGCAGGAGGTAGAGGCGTAGAAACAACACCTCCTCTTTACCTGTACTCCCCTGAAACACACAGAGGAAATTGTAGCGTGAACTCAACTGTCTATTGTGATGAATCGTATCGAATACGGAGTCGAGTGAATAGTTCCATCCAGTGATGTGCTTTTTTTGAACGCGCGACAACAAGAATAATTATGGTATTCTGTCTGAGAAAAGCTAGACTACGGCTTTTGAAAACATGTGTGTTTCACCTTGATGTTAATGAGGCGTGTGTACTGCGTTCCGTAGCACTGTGTGAAACACTCCTCGGCCCTGTGGAGGCGGAGCTTCCCGTCATCCAGACAGGACAGCGCTTCCAGAGCGCGATAGCACCACACAATGTCCAACTGCAGTACTGCATAGTTGTCTACTGTGTTCAATAGAGCAGAGTCACACCTCCTAGACGACACATACACGCACGCACACACACACCAGTGAGTGACTACCTTTTTTCACTGATGAAACTTAAAAAAAAACTCAGCTCTGATGACTAAAACTATGACTAAACAAATATATTGACAATTTCTTATTAAAAAAAACGTTAGGGAGGGACGAGTGGAGAAGAGATCCAGTAGAACCAAGACTTGCTCGGGGACACCATGACTTGACGACACATAGGTTGGTTGGTGCGGGATTGATAGCGTTATATAAGTTATAGAGGCCATTTCACATAAATATGAAAACAGGTGAGACTTGACATTAGTCCTTTGATGTGAATCAGACGAGGGCATTAAGCAACTAGTCGACTGACTAGTAAATCCACTAGTCAACCTTGTTGGTACTAGTTGACTAGTTGATAAGAAAGATAATAGACTAGTAAAACTAGTAAAAATGACTAGAAGTGAATGCCCTAACTCAGACACATTTTCACAAATACTGTGTGTGCGTGTGCGTGCGTGTCATACCCAAAGTGCTGGTCAGCCTGAACCAGATGACACAGAGCATCATCGTAGAGCTTCCTCTTCATCAGAGCGCGACCTTTCTCATGTAGACCCATCGCTACGATCAAGGCCTGGAGACACACACAGGTTTGTATTACTACATACACATTTTAGGACACATTAAAGTTCACAACGTGTCAGCCATCGAATCCAGCACGTTGTGAGATTGTAGATCTGCGTATTTTTCCGGTGTGTGACGCAAAACAAAGTATAACATAGGAAAAGATTCAGGTTGTAGTTTTAAGATTATATTTAAAACTAAATTTCCCTAATTGTAAATCTAACTCTTCAACCATCACCATCTATACACACACACACACACACACACACACACACACACCTTCTTCTCCTCGTGGGGGATATTCAAAGGGTTTCCTTTCTGGTCAGCGATCTCCAGGAAGGGGGTGGTGCCAGGATCATCAGTACCGTCTGCAATAACACACATATTACATTTGTCCTTGGCACGAAAATGTTTGAGAACTACTGATTTAGAACCATTTGTAAAATCGGCCTCGGGATTTAACTTTGGATGCCAAGTATTAACACATATGATGCTAAAGACGGGTATACTCGTCCTAAGGTGCCCTCTGGTTGATAGGGACGATTGCTGGGGCCTCGTCTGCGCGACCAACCACATTAGCGTGTTTTAGCCACGGCCTTTGTACACTCTTTTCTCGGAAACTACAGTATACAATACTGTCCGTGGTTTTGAACAGATTGCCGATGTTTGGAGGTCATTTCTGATTATCCGGTGATCGCGATTGGAGCATTGGCGTTTTCTAGAGCAAGGATGGCCCTCGCCTTAGCTTGCTAGCATTGGTACTATTGCTCATCCAAAACCGGACGCGGGTCATAGTGGAATTGCTTCTCATCACGTGGCACCCAAGCACCACCACTTTCGTCCACCAGGTGACATTCATTGTGTAACTTAAACATCCTGTCGGTCATTATTTTTCAACAACTACCGCCGCGTCATACATAATCCCTTGCATAATCGTATACCTTAGATGACAGACCTCTCTCAGACAGGACGGTGGATCGTTCAGATAGCAGATCTTACAGACCTCTCTCAGACAGGACGGTGAATCATTCAGATAGCAGATCTTACAGACCTCTCTCAGACAGGATGGTGAAGGCGTTGCTGGTTCTCTGCATGTCGTTCTTCTGCTTCTTCTTCTTCTGGTCCTCAGAGATCTGACGCTTCCTGTCCTCTTCGCTGACCTTCAGGACCATCACCTTGCTGTTGTTCTTCACCGTCTGCTCGTCCAAACGCAGATCTACAAAACATACGCACCACAACGCCACTCTGAGCTTCAAGACCATGATCTTACCGGAGTTTCTAACCTTCTGGTTGTCTACTATCACACAGTGCCAGGATGAAGTGATCGGTTAAATGATTTTTTCGTCCAAATCATAGGAAGCTCTGTGGCGTGCGGCCGCCCCACACACACCTGGTACACGCTGACTCCAGGACTGAGCGCTTTCTTTTTCTCCCACATGAAGACAGTGTGTGTGTGTGTGTGTGTGTGTGTGTGTGTGTGTGCGCGCTCTCACCAGCTGACAGAGTTCTTCCGTTCAGAATCAGTTTGATGTATTTCAGTCCGTATTCCTCTGCGATCCTAAACAACAACCAGAGAACAAGAGATTTCCTTTTGAATTGCTTTCATGACAATTCATTGACAATCTTTAACATGATTTAGACCTGACGTCGATATTTAAAAAATATCTTCTAAATCATGACAATTTTCTGAAAAACCTCATGTTTCTGTATCAGTGGTGCTCAATATTTCATGTCAAGGACCCCTAGAATTATATGTATTTGGCCACCGACCCCCATCTGAAAATATGTTGTTCCAGGGACCCCGACAGAAGCAAAGATTTGAGTTAAAAATGTTCACTGTGAAAGTATATATATATATATATTCAAAGATTTGCACGCACATTTTCACAATTTTTCAAAAATAGCAGACCTACAAGCTCGTAGCGCGTAAGCGCGCCACTCGGTGGCGCGCTTCGGTCGCGCGCTATGAGCTTGTAGATCTGCTATTTTTCAATAGCTAAATTATAACAATGTTTAAACACCAAAAGGGGTTCCCGCCCAAAATGGGTTAACACGTTGGATCCGTATGACCAGTATACCTGTCCTATAAATGAATGACGGGTACAGATGACGAGCAGGCTCGTCTTGAGGCGTTTGATATCGCTATATGACGTTGCCTCGCTGTGTTTCATTTTTGGAACCGATCCGGTTGCTATGCACGGTTGCCAGGGCCCCGCCCACAATGCAAAAGTTTCTCAATAGCCGTTAGCTTCCGTTTTAGGCCGCGCCTTTGCAAGCTTTTTTCTCGGAAAACGAATGCACTGTCCGTGGTGATCAGCGTGTGTGCGTGTGTGTGTGTGTGTGTTTACCTGTCCATGACTTCCTGAGCCAGAACGTCCAGTTTAGTTTCCAGGTAATGCTTCTTTTTAGCTTCCTAGAAACAAAAACAATCTTTAAATTTGTACTCTTTATTTCCCCCCAAAGATCAAATAAAAACAAATCTATCACAACTGAAAACATTTGTTGGGTCAAGTTCAAATCTATGAGTACTACTATTGATTAGTGAAACATTGTGAGAGGAGTCATCACTAACGCTGCGTTTCCTATCCTGGTAGTTCTCAGACATTTTCATATAAACCCCCCCCAAAATGTATACAGTATGTTGTCCACAGACCCCCATCTGACCAGGTGTGTCAGGCAGGCCTGGAATCTCATCGGTTTAGGGGCAGGGCCTAAAACTGCAGTTATTATTACAAACCTAGTAAGGGTTTAGCTTGCCACAAGCTGGCAAAATAAAATCTCACGACTGAAAATATTTGTATGGCCAAGTGGCCATACAAACATTATCGCTGGTCTACATACAGCCAACCAGGTGAAGAAGTCACATACTGAGGCTTTAAGGAGTTTAAGCTTTGCTTTTATACAAAAGTATGAAATATCACATTTAGACTATTTAGATTTCATGAAATGCTTCTGAACATATTGCTAGTTTGACCACTACAAATGCTTAAATTAATAACCAAAAACAGATCATCTACAAGCTCTCAGACGCATTGAGAGTTTGTAGATTGTCGTTTTTGCTGAGCAACTCACTTCCATAGAAGGCATGCTGGCTTCTATGGAATCTAAATGACTGAAATCAGTCGTGGTGACTGAGAACTTGAATCCATGCATTTTCTTCTTTTGGTGTCCAGTCCACCCTCTAGAGTCTAGACCAGTGGTTCCCAAACCTTTTAGCTCAACACCCAAAAGAGAAATTAGACGTTTGCCCGGGATCCGAACTAGTGAAAATAGCAGATCTACCAGTTCACAAAGCATGAAGTCCATATGCCAGCTCTGACAGTGTGATGAAACCGGTGTCCGGAAACGGTCCCAAATGTTATGGAACCGATTCCTGGTTCCTCAATGTTGGATCCGGTTAGGTTAGCCCTAAACTCAGGCAGGGGTGTCATGGGGTATCTGAAGGTGGGGGGTGGTGAGCATGGCGAGGGGACGATGCCCGCGCGCCGGATGTTTTATATATTTGTGTTCTATTTTTAGCCTATTCCCGGCCAAAATTCCCAGGTAGGCATGCTTTGGCTAGGCAAAAATGGCACAGTCCCCTTTCAATCAATCTTAAATGGGCCAATAGGCTTTCATATAGGGGAAACAGAGTTGTCGCTGACTTCCAAGTGGAAAAAACAAACAAAAAAACAGTCGGGTGGTCAAAAGTGGGGGGGATTAAATCACAATCAATCTGTGAGAGTGGGTGTGTCGCGACGTACTCACAGTGAATGGTGGTGACGATGTATTGTATAGTAGTAAAAGTACTCAGTACCTTCTTGTAGTAATAGTATAGTAGTAAAAGTACTCAGTACCTTCTTGTAGTAATAGTATAGTAGTAAAAGTACTCAGTACCTTCTTGTAGTAATAGTATAGTAGTAAAAGTACTCAGTACCTTCTTGTAGTAATAGTATAGTAGTAAAAGTACTCAGTACCTTCTTGTAGTAATAGTATAGTAGTAAAAGTACTCAGTACCTTCTTGTAGTAATAGTATAGTAGTAAAAGTACTCAGTACCTTCTTGTAGTAATAGTATAGTAGTAAAAGTACTCAGTACCTTCTTGTAGTAATAGTATAGTAGTAAAAGTACTCAGTACCTTCTTGTAGTAATAGTATAGTAGTAAAAGTACTCAGTACATTCTTGTAGTAATAGTATAGTAGTAAAAGTACCTTTCTGTACTCTCTAGGTAGTAGTAACTCCAGCGTGGCGACGTTGGTCTCTCTGTAGGTCTGGTTTCCTCTTCCTCTGTGAACGGCTTGAGCTCTGATGCGCTCCAGAGCGCCCCCTACCTGCCCCACAGATACACACAGCAGCGAGGCATAGCGCTCTGCTAGCTCCTATCACACACACACACACACACACACACACACACACAATGGAGTCTAGCTTTTACACAGCTGCATGTGATGGAGTCTAGGTTTTACACAGCTGCATGTGATGGAGTCCAGTTTTTTTACACACCTGCATATGTTGCAGTCCAGGTTTTGTGTCTTCAGTGAAGGGAGGACTCCATAACTCAACCTTCTCCTGTTTGAGATGCTGTTTCAGCTTAGCTTCAAGATTCTCCTCCGACATCACTACCGTCACAGAGAGAGACAGAGAGACAGAGAGAGAGCCCGATTCATTATCTAACGCAGAAGTTCCCAATGTGTCAAACAGCAATTTTCTTTTTTTTTCTCATCACCTGCACATCATTTCTTGACAGAATGTATAGCTCATAAGTCATAACATGTCTAAGGTGGATTTTTATGAAACAAAAGCTCGGCAGATTGAAAGAGGATAATTCAAGCCTGGCCTAGAGCTGCAATGTTGGTGAGTTTAACGTTGTTTAATACAAGCAGATCGCAAACGCAAATTGGATGAATGGGGAGTCAATGGAGGGTATTGCAATGCAACTCTAGATTAATCCCATCATTAAAAAAATCTAGAGTTGCAAATTGCGTCTAGGGAACAGCTATATCCCCCCCAATGACCACTGGTGGTCCCTGGACCACTGGTTGAAAACCACTGAGAGCCATTAAACACTGTTACTGAACAAACACTATGATGAGTACTATACTATCACAATTTAGAGAAAACCTGTTAAATAGCTCGATATATTAATTGTGTAATGTGCGTTTAAATTGGAGGCAGCGCACGCGCACACACACACACACACACACACACACACACACACACACACACAGAGAGAGAGACGAAGGTGACAGACAGACAGACGGAAACACAAAAACACAAACAGACAAAGAGAGACACAAACACAGAATGTAGCGACGACTAGCGACACAAACACACAAGCACGCACATGTCACACACAGTCTTCTGGACTCCGGACACCCACGGCCACACGCACATACCGTGTACTTGGTTGGGTGGTTGTTGTTGTTGTTGTTTTTTTCCTTCACGTCGCTCATACAGTCACTGACTCACTCTTCTGCTTGTTGTTAATGTTTTGGTCACGTGACGTTACGTACTTGACGCATATTTCTACGGCGGCCGGACGGGGACAAACCTAACTCAGCGCAGATTTAAACTGAGTAAAGTTGTGACTGGATCTTCGCAGATGACTCAGCAGTCAGCACTGTCTGCTGGTCTCGGACAGGAACAAACTGCAGGTTGAAAAGGCCCTTAAGTTATAGTGTGGTACGAGGTGTACTTCCGTAGGATGTCTTTGCTAAAATTGATTGTTTTGCTGTTTTGGCTTTTATAGGGGACAAACTGTCAGAAAATGATGGGGTTCAAATTTTCCCGACCCCCATCCCTTTATAGTAGGCATCTGCCAGACAATTAATGTCCGATTTTCATAATATTAGTGTTGTTTTGTAGGTTTTCAAATATTCTACGTTGATTTCTTACACTTAAGAAACGCTTAAAGTAGCCAGAATAATATTTTCTGACTTTTGGCTAGGGTCTTTCTTCACCCGGGACCCCCGGACTCATCTCAGTACTCATTGATTGATTGATTGATTGATTGAAATATTTATTAACAGTTTGCAGAATTACAGTACATTTCAAGCACAAACTCAATACAAAGACTGTTAACTGTGAGTGGACGAACCAATTAAGCATTACACTTGTTTACAAGAGGGTCCACCATGTTCAATTCATCAACTCATTACATTCCTCGCTCTGTTTGCCAGTTGAGTATGGGTCCCGACTCCCCAGCATTTAGAAACTGCCGGATGCACACTCATTCAGAATGTGAACCTGGACGTTTTGATTCATTCGGCTAAACACTGGCTATGGCCAGATTTAGCCCAAGGAGTGTTTTTTTGTGCAAAACGTATGCTTGGAATGGATTCAGAATCATTGAAAACTTTTTGCTACTTAAAGCATAATTACATTTTGAAAATGTTGCCGGCGGCGAGGGCTACCAAGTTTCAGAAAATGCCAAGAGTGAGACCTTAGTGTCTTAATGTGTTCGACGCCGCCCACCGGGCGGCCGCGGAAAAAAAATGGCCTTTTTTAATGTCGATTTGGCCTTTTTTAACATTGATTTAGACTCTAAATCAATGTTAAAAAAGGCCAATTTTAGAGGAATACAGACATCCCACCCTAGAGTGGTGCAACTCCGTGTGGGGGTCCCCGGGGGGGGGGGGGGTCAGACCCACAGGATAGAGCCCAGGGTGCCGGACCGGTTCCTGCGAGCCACCCCGCGTCCGAAACGGTAGAGAAATGACCCACTACTGTACTGTACTGTACTGTACTGTACTGTACTGTACTGTACTGGCACACCCGAAATCATCATATATACAGTTAATATGTGCATGTGTGTTTGTGTTTGCGTTTGGTTGCGCACAGGTGGTGAAAAACCACCACGCTGTTTTCGTGCTCAGACCCAGCCAGCCAGCCAGCCAGCAAGCCACACACATAGTGCTCAGACCCAGCCAGCCAGCCAGCAAGCCACACACATAGTGCTCAGACCCAGCCAGCCAGCAAGCCACACACATAGTGCTCAGACCCAGCCAGCCAGCCAGCCACACACATAGTGCTCAGACCCAGCCAGCCAGCCAGCAAGCCACACACATATAGTCCATGAGCCAGACAAGTTTTCATTACGAAATGAGTGGGCAAAACCTTACCTATATTAAATTGTTTAGAAGGTCAATATAAGTAAATTAATATATGATAACACTTCCACAGGAGCAGCTTTTTCATATTTATCACACATTTTGTTATTTTCACCTATATACATGTGAATAGGATGAAAAAACTTAAGAACTAGTGATCACCATGAAACTTCCCTAGTAGGCCACATTGAAATGCTCTGATGTATGATTACATCTATCTAGAACACTCTAATATACACATTCATATTGATACAGATAGGAGTATTAAATAATTAATGCACAAAATCTCTGTACGTGCATACACACGTCCATCTAGTAGACCATGGGTTTTCAACAGGTGGTCCGTGGACCACTGGTGGTCCGTGGAGGTATTGCATGTGGTCCCTGACCATGCATTTAGTAATGTAGGATTTGTTGATTTTTTTAAATGTTCTTTCCACTAGTTGAGAAACCGTGAACTGAATGACCTGGTGACCTATGATGAGTCCATCCATGTCATTTACTGACAAGTTGGAGTTCAAGAAATTCAACAGAAAAAGGGAGTTAGAATCTCAAGAAAGGGGAAGTGCACTGAATGACCTGGTGACCTATGATGAGTCCATCCATGTAGTCATTTACTGACAAGTTGGAGTTCAAGAAATTCAACAGAAAAAGGGAGTTAGAATCTCAAGAAAGGGGAAGTGCACCGGATTGTCTGGTTGAGTCATTATTATTAGGACATTTTACCAGTAGTAGTCAACGGTTGAGAAACAGTGGGATGTTGTATACACATGGGATGCATAGCAAGTGTTAAGTTACAAAAGCACTAATCTTAGCCCATATCCCCACCCAACACAATAGTGGTCCCCAGGTTGATTTGAAAAAATGCATTGAATGAGTAGTGCCCATGACGCGGGAACGAAATTCATTTTCTAGGCACTTTTTCTGGGGTCCCAACACGGCCTATAGTTGATTAATTACATGAAAACAATGATTTATTGTATTACAAGTTTTCTGAAATTGTATATTTAAATATGCAAATTAGGCATTATATAGGTAAATATGCCTGATTTTGCATGACTGTCAATTGAATATTGTATTGACAGAGTCAACATTCTTATTTCATTTTGTTAACATGTCAAAATCAAAGGTTTTAAATGAGGGAATATTCAATGTCCATATAGTAGCCAATGTATCATCTAACTATAAATGCAAAGTCTCTGTGTCTGTACAGCTGTACGTCTGTAATACATGTAACACCAAAACCGTTCGCCCCACCTACTTCAAATTCGACACACGCGTTCTACACCCCCACAGGGAGTGCAGTGCCCGGTGTTGAGTTGGTCGGACCCATGGTTGTCCAGAACCGCCACAAAAGGCCTCTGCCCGGGCCACAGCTGACATCACAAGGCCTCTGCCTCTGCAACTCCATATTTGGGCATGCCTAAATACGGGTTCGTCCCACCGACTTCTGACATCTGCATAGACCCCATATTTGGGCATGCCTGACAAAGATGGGCATAAAAGGTGATACCGCTGACATCACCATGACTTGACCAGCTCAACAGAACGATGAATTGGCTAATAGATGGCAGTTACAGATCACCTTTTTTACATGCCAATATGCCCAAAGGTACCCGAGCCTATACTGCAACCGGATGCGTGACGCACAACAACGTGCATAGAGAGCTGAGTCAGACAAAGCACGAGATGCACGCCTAAAGCTGCAAGATCTGTGGTTGGTGTCAATGCGGGATGCACTCTCAGTCCACGACCACGCATCACCCTGTGTCCAACCAACATCATCTATCCATTCACTCTGCCCCACCAGTTTTCAGTGAGACCCTGCTTCGGCATGACTGTCAATAAGTCTAAGGGCCAGACACTAACGTGTTGGGGTCTTCTGCATGAGGAACTTCTTCAGCCAGCCTGGTGTCGAGTTTTAAGCATATATGAAAGTATTGAATAAGTAAAATGACTATTCCAGTCAATTACCCATACTTGAATTATGCAGAAAGGTGTGATTATAGGTCTCTACACAATAATGGCTCAAACGTTTATCATATATCTTTGTAAGAATGTGTGTGGTAATATAGGGGGCCACATATTCAATGCATGATAACGACCACTAAGCTATGTGTCTGCAATGGTTATCATGCCAAACTGTGAAGTAGAGATGCACAACAAGTCAAAAACATCACACCAGCTTTGCCCACCGATTTGATTCTATAGCTATGGCCCTGGCTCGTGTTATCACACTATAATAGTGTTTCTGATTGTATCTCTAGAGTTACAAAACGTACAAACACATGTTACCACTCATATTAAAGCTTAGAATGGTGAGCAGTTTTCTATAGCCATTAGGAACATGTTGGTTCTTAGCACACACTTCCAAAATGGGGATATTTGCAAGCCTTATTTTAAATTTCTTAGATGTGTGTGCAAAATACTGCATTAAAAGCCCATTTAAGCATATATGGAAGTTTTGTGGAAGTAAAATAACCATTCCAATCAATTCCCCATATTTGAATTATGCAGAAAAGTGGTTTCATTGGTCTCTGCACAAAGTAAGGTTCAAAAGTTGATCATATATTTGTTGTCACAATTTGCATGTGGCAATATAGGGGTGCATGTACTCAATGCATGATAACTACCACTAAGCTGCTAGTCTGCGATTGTTATCATACAAAAATGTGAAGTAGACAAGTACAGCTAGTCAAAAATTCAAACAAGAATTTGCCCACCCATTTCGTAATTAACGCGCAAATTCTGGCTCATGGACTAGTGCTCAGACCCAGCCAGCCAGCCAGCAATCCACACACACATAGTGCTCAGACCCAGCCAGCCAGCCAGCAAGCCACACACATAGTGCTCAGACCCAGCCAGCCAGCAATCCACACACATAGTGCTCAGACCCAGCCAGCCACACACATAGCTCCGTAAGGGAGTGGTTACACCACTCAAAAAATCTTCAAAAAACTGAAGAGGCTACTGGAGATTGGAGAACCTGATTTGGACATGATCTGATGCAGGACAATGTCACTATGACAGAAAGAGAAGATGGGTCTGGCCACATTCATTCACCCCATAATCTCAGTGGAAATTATTATTATTATTATTTTTAATTTCCCCATGCCCACACATCTGTGGTCTCTCTCTCTCTCTCCCCCCCCCCCCCCCCCCCTCTCTGAACAGAACTATAACGACAAGTTGCGATGCGGCCCCTCCCCCTTCACACACACACACACACACACACACACACACACACACATACACACACACACACACACACACACACACACGACTTTGTCCCTATAATGTGCGTAGGATACTGGCACCGTTCCTCATATCACGCAAGAGACGCCAGTCACGCCACACACCAGTATAGAAGAGAGATAGTCACTTGTGACTTACTCACTTAATGTTGTAACTTGTGGAGGCTATATTGTCTTCCATGAAAAATATTTCGATGCGATGTTAAACTCTGCATGGCTCATTTCCATGCGTCACAGTCAGGGACCCTGCTGACGATTTGGTGGTCCACTGCCTGGTTACCCTTCTACTGCATATAACAGCGCTGCATGATCTCCTGCAGATCGGCTATTTTGCCGTTTGTGAGGACGCACACATGGGCGCGCGTTATTACGCGGCGGAGCCGCGGAGAAAATTGTTATTATGATAGCCGGCTTGGCTTTTTTGGCACATTTTATGCCCCCCTCGGCGTGCGTATTGTGCGTGCGTGAGAAATGAGAGGTGTGGCGTGGTGCGTGGTAAAAGGTCAAATTGCGTGACTCTCACTCTCAAAGCGTGAGACTTGGCAGCCCTATGGTACCCCAGCTTATTATGCTAATTATAAAAATTGCTCAACATATGCAAGTTAGCATCCGGCAATTTCTAAAAGCTGGGGACCCATACTCAACATTTCTAACATAAAAACGTAGGGTACTCAAAACGTCCAGGTTCACATTCTGGCAAGTAGACTATGTTGCAGAACAATGTCAAATTAGATCATAATTGAAGCATAAACGTTTTTTGTAGCTGGGCTCTGATAACAAAAATGAGTAGTAGCTAATACCAGGGGTCTTCCACAGGGGGTCCGGGACCAGTTTTGGCCCTACTCTTGCACCCATTTCTGTGATTTTCTAACTATTTTTGATTAATATTAGAAATGTTGTGTATGTTTTTATGTGTCTTGGGTGTATGTATTGTACTTTGATTGTTTATTAGTATTCTCAGTATTATTTATAACATTTTGTGTTACACAGTTATAGTGTTGTAGTCGAGTCCACCTAAAGCGAGTCCAAGTAAAGAACAAGTCCGAGGGGGTGGGGGGGAGGATCGAGACCGAGTGTACTCCAAAAATGTACTTAAGTACAGTACTTGTGTACTATGTCCACCACTGCAAGCTTGAATAATTTGGCCAGTCTGACAATTATCATCGGTCACTTGAAATACCTATCACAGTCACAGTAAGGGTTCGGATAAATTGAGAATCTTATGAACACTCAGGTAGAACATAGGATCACACTTTTTGATTGCCTGCAAATTTAGTCTTTCTTTTCTGCTCCTGCAGATGAAACATGGAGTCTGCTCCACATCATCACAGTGTGATGCCCAATTTACTTTCATTTAATAGTCATCTCCTCAATCCTGCTAGTTCCCTCTGTCTTAGTGAAGGTGTTAGAGCAGACATCTCAATTGGAAATTGTTCAAGCTAACCTGCCGAGAGCAGACGTCGACAGAAATGTCGACGTGTCGTGAAATGTCGCTGACAACTTTCTCAAGAAGTGTGATCTTCTGAGGTGGGAATGTTCACAGGTTTAATTTGGTCTGCCTTTCATTATTTTCAAGGAAAAAGGCTAACTTTTGTCAACTCTCTGCCTTTCAATTGCCCTACTTCAGGGCAAAAACAAATACATCATGTCATTGATTAGTGAAGTGGTTAACGCTATTACGCTAAACTCCAGTTTATTTATTTGGTTTTACTGGAACAGGAGCAGAGCGAGGAATGTAATGAGAACTTATTGGCACAGGGGTCAGTCCGGGGGGACCCAGGTGAGGAAACACCCCTACCAAAAGTCAGTATAAAGATTCACTTTAAAAGTTTAGGAAATCAACTCAGAATGTTTTAAAACAGGGGTGCCCACACATTTATGATGTGAGATCTACTTTCAAAATGAACAGCTCAACAAGATCTACCCACTGAAAAAATAAGTGTACCATTGCTGAAAATAGTTTAAATATATAATGTACCTGGGGGGGCTTTGGAATTATGACAGGCAGTTTCTGCTGTCAAAATATGTCCCCCCCGTATTTAACCTAAACGCCCAATGCATTCTCAATGGCAATAGCACAAACTTTGGCATGCTACTAGTCCTACATACTTACACCTAGAAACCCCATTCAAACCTATTTAGGTTCATCTTACAGTGGACATGTTTGCCTGAAAAGAAATCTTTGAAATGTTTCATAGTTTTAGAAATATAGTGCTTTCAAATTTGAGAAATTCACAATGGGGCTCAATGGCAGATATTGGCACGTCAAAAAAGCACTTTCACCTAGAAACTCCATTCACACTTTTTGAGTGGTGTAAACCACTCCTACAACTGGCTTTGTTAGTTTGTCTGTCTGTCTGTTCGTACCAAAAAATGAGCATGGTTGCTATGGTCACCCAGTTCACACGGGTGTGATTTCATTACGACAGACATTACGTCAGACCACAGCTGATCAGTCTATATAAGACCTTACACCACTCAGTTCACACGGGTGTGATTTTTATAATTCAGCTTACTGTGGAGACACATGCTGGAACCTTTTACTTTGAAATGATTTGTAGTTTCGGAGTTATTTAACTTAAACGCCCAATGCATTCTCAATGGCAATAGCACAAACTTTGGCATGCTACTATTTCCAAATAGATGACCCCCCCAGAAACGGGGTGGGGGCCCGGAATTTTGAACCCCAGCATTTTCTCATAGTTGCTGGGGTTCACAGCTCATACGGGAGCTGTTTTTTTGACGTCTCGTACCACACTATTAGCTCTGAACTCGGTGGGTAGAATCTGCACCTGCAGGCTCGCTGATAACAAACTATCCTTACACCTGGGAAAAACTGAATCCATTCTCTTTGGAATCAAATAGTAATCTCAGCAAGGCAGATGGCTTCTTGGTTAGAGTCAGAGTGGGTGACAATATTATCACACGAAAAGATGAAATTACCTACCTAGGTTCCATCCTAGAGGCTAATCTTTCCGGTGATAAAATGGCCACCAACGTAATCAAAAAAGTCAACCAAAGAACAAGATTCCTTTACAGTATCTCCTCACTGGTCAACAAACAGGAGCCCTCGTACAAGGTTTCTTCAACTATGCACCTCTTGGCACTGTGGGGACAATGGGGAGGCACTGGGCATACACTGGGGAGGCACTGGGGGGACACTGGGGAGGCACTGGGGGGACACTGGGGAGGCACTGGGGGGACACTGAGGGGACACTGGGGAGGTACTGGGGGGACACTAGGGAGGCGCTGGGGCAGGCGCACTGGGAAGGCACTGGGGGATACTGGGGAGGCACTGGGGAGGTTATAATAGTTAACTAAAACTAACAAAACTATAATAAAATAAAAATAAATAGTTAAATATGGCCGGATGGGTCGGACTAACGGGAGTTCGGAACATGTTACCGTTTCATTAGTAGCCTGCGGTTGCCAGACGATCAGAGATGTCTGCCTATCGATACGTTTGGACACAGCAGCGAGAACACAAAGCTATACGCCCACTAAAGACACCAGTCATATCACCACCCCACCTTGCCTCCAGTGGTCGCCACCATTGGTGTGTGAATGTGGGAAGTGAGGACGCTGGTGCTGACTGTTCGCCGCTTCCTCCCAATGTATGAATGAATGGACCATTGTAAAGCGCTTTGAGTAAGCACGTAGTACATAGAAAAGCGCCTTTAAAAATGCAATCCATTATTATTATAGCCTAATTGTTTTCTTCTTCTTCTTCTTCTTCTTCTTCTTCCACTTTTTGCAGTTCTGCAATATGGTAGAGGAGAGGGCTATGCCAAATGTCGGTGAAGACACAAATCCCACAACCATTGGCCAAAGGGTGGTGCAATAGCACCAATTGAAAATGCAAACATTGAACAGGCACAGCTCATGAACCGTTTGACCGCCAGCAATAAAACTTCAATACACATAATATGTGTACAAAAGATGTTCAGCATGAGGAGACGCATATTATGCGTCTCCTCACTGAACATCTTTTGTGCTCTGACTTTTGACCTCAGACCTGAGAGAGAGAGAGAGAGAGAGAGAGAGAGAGAGAGAGAGAGAGAGAGAGAGAGAGAGAGAGAGAGAGAGAGAGAGAGAGAGAGAGAGAGAGAGAGAGAGAGAGAGAGAGAGAGACACACACAGAGAGAGACAGAGAGAGAGAGAGAGAGAGAATTGTGTAACCAGCTGTTTGCAACTCGGTGCCTGTCTCCTGTCTTAACAAAGGGAGCTCTGATGTATCCATCAATTATATCCTTGAGCTCTGAAAGAATTCACCCATGGAAGTAGTCCTATATTCTTACACATGCACGCAAGTACGCACGCACACACTGTCACAAACAAAGCTTCTTTTGTTCACAGTTTACAAAGGGCTTAGGTCCTCACCTTATTAATAGGGACGCATGCCACCATTTTGAGTTGACCACAGGGTTCTATTCAGCCACTTTTATTACAAACTGAGAATGGACAGTAAATTCCCCAAACTTTCAAGTAGGAATTGATGTCAGCTTTGACCTGAGTGAATACTTAGTACTTAGTAAGTTAAACTGTTGAGTCATTGAAGAATGACTAAGCTTCAACTCGGAGGGATGGAGGGAGAGAGAGACGGGGGGGGGGGGGGGGGGGGGGGGGGGGGGGTGTAGACAGAGATACATAGAAAGAGAAAGAACAGAGATACATAGAAAGAGAAAGAGAGACACGGAGACAGAGAGACATTCAGCTTTTTAAAAGTCATTGCCCGAAACTCAGGTCAAATAAAATGTTGCATCTTGCAGAATTGCACCTGCACCTGCACCTAATAAATTATAAAACAGTGAACACACTCAAAGCAAAGTAATAAACATGTGCATAACAGAATAATGATTAGTATACTAGGTGCATGTAAACATAAACCATGGGAGTTAGTATATACAGTAGGGACCGGGTCTTTGCAGTTGTCATGGTCATATTTATCATAGGACAGTGTGGAACGCTGTGTGGTCACAGGGGTGGGAGGAAGAGAGAGGTCATCCCACATCTCCTTTCTTGCCCCCCTTCTTCTCTTCGTTTATTTCCTTTAGTTCTACTCACCTCACTCCTCTGAACCCTTCCATCCTCGCCAGCACGTGCCAGTCGTGTAATGCAACACCAGGCTAGGATCTTTTATAGTGCAGTGGGAGTGAAATTTTATTCAGTATGCGTGCGTGTGTGCATGCACTTCAGGGAGGGGCCTGAAATGGGGCAGTAGTCTAGTGGGGGCTGCACATTTAGGAGATATATAAGGTTTGGGTCAGCTCAGCGTCCTTATACCTGCTCTTGATCCTGATACACATCACAGACAGACAGACACCAAGCTGCAGCCATGAAGACCACACCGCTGCTGATGCTCTCAGCTCTGCTGTGCACGCTGGCTACTTGCATCAATGTCACGCCTCCTGCTGACTTCAACTTGGAGAAGGTGAGAGAGAGAGAGAGAGAGAGAGAGAGAAGAGAGAGAGATATATCCCAAGCTAACCTCCTACATCTACTATTTCTGACAGCAAATGTGCAATTCGTATGGCTTTGTAAGCTTTTTTCTAAGTTGCAACGTAACACAGGCACAGCTCTGTTTACACATTTATTTATTTATTTTAATTGTAGGCCTATAGTGGCCTACATATGGTACATTATTTTATTTTGTTCCAGCATTTGCTTTGGCAATGTAAACGTATGTTTTCTCATAGGCCTACAAATAAAGCCACTTTGAATTGAAATTGAATGGCGAGAGAGAGAGAGAGAGAGAGGGGACGACGACAATGAATTGAATAATTAATTAGTTGACTGACAGAATATTAACTATATTTTAATTTGGTTCAGACATGTGCCATGTAACCATTTCATACAGCTTTACCAACATGTTAATGTCTGTGTTGGTTCCATATTAACAAATCAAAAGCGAGCATACTTCAGTACTGATTAATGAAAAAAACATATTCATTGATTATCCAGTCCCACGTCAACCAGATTACCAAAACAGCTTTCTTCCACCTCCAAAACATTGCCTGCCCTGGTGCACCGTCCCACACTATCCCAAACTGCCAGTTTGGGATAGTGTGGGAACTGCTGCACCCATCCACATGCCTTCATCACATTCATTGCATGGTCTGACAGAGGCAGGGCTGCAGCGCAGCTTCAGAGCATGCAGACTGCAGAGTTCAACCCAAAAATATATCGTCGGAACACCGACCCAAAATATATCATCGGAACACCGGCCCTTCGGAACAGCGACCCTTCAGAACACCGGGTCGTCGGAATTATGGGTGGACCCCAACCGATCATCATTTGTTTTTGCCTTTATTGACAGTAGACAGACAAGAAAGGGGAGAGAGATGGGGAGTGACACACGGCAAAGGCCGTCGGGGCTCGGGAGTCGAACCCCCGGCACACCGTCCGGCTGGCTTGGCAGCCTGAGGGCAATTCTAAGATAGATATACATCAAAATACTGTTAACAAAAACAATTTAACAAAATGTCTTTCTCTCTCTCTCTCTCTCAGATGGCTGGTAAGTGGTACATGGTTGGAATGGCCACCAATGCTCAGTGGTTTGTGATCCATAAGGCAACGATGAAGATGGGCACTACTATGGTGGAGCCAACTGTTGAAGGAGACGTCAATGGCACTTCTGCCAACCTCAAGTGAGCTTTGAAACCCACATGCAACGCAATATGCTGAATGGAAATGGAAATTAACTGTGAGTGAAAGCATGATCTCTCTCTCTCATAGTTCTGATGGTACCTGCAACAGAATGGCTCGCCTCGTTGAAAAGACAGAAACACCCGGACGTTTCAGCTTTCGTGCCCACCGTGAGTAGATCGCCTATACTGTACACACGCATGGACACACTCACATTAGAAGCTGCAACTTCCATGTCCCATTTCTTGAGGAACATTGTTGAGGGTCAACAGGTCAGGAGGGTGGACTGTAGGGCAAAAAGCATCCTCTGGCTCCACCTCTACAGGAGAACTTGCTCATAACTGTACAGTAAGTGTGGAAGCTGGATGACACTGAATTGTGCTTCCATACCGACGCTTGATCACTACAACACTCACACACACGCATATATACACACTTGTTGATGTATTGCCATCTCTGTTCCCCAGCTTGGAACATCGACTACGACTTGCGAGTGGTAGATGTGGTGTATGACAGCTATGCTATTGTCCACATCAACAAGATCACAGACACAGCTGACGTGTCTGAGGTTATCAACAAGCTCTTCAGTGAGTAAGGTTCTCTCATCCACACATGAGCCATACCATAGAATAGCCGTTAAAAAGGCATGTTGCTCCAGGCCTGTGTGTAAAGGAGGTGTTGTCGTGCTTACAGGTCGATCCCCTGAGGTGAGCGCTGCCCTGCAGGACAAGTTTGTGCAGTTCGCTCTGGACACCGGGGTTCTCCGTGAAAACATCCTGATCCTGCCTAAGAACGGTAGATATTTTTGATAGACCTAAGTATGCGCACGCACACGTGCCCGCGCACACGCACACGCACACGCACACACACACACACACACACACACACACACACACACACACACACACACACACACACACACAGTATATTTCGGCCGAACACAAAGGCACAATGGATGTTATTTCCATCATGAAGAAAACTCTGCGTCAGTCTCTTCACCGTCCTGTTTATACGAAAACTGAGAATGGTTCAGCAATCCGTGGTTCCCAGGTCGATGACGATCAAGGAATTTAGTGTCATGTCTCAGAGAGAGATTATAGAATCTCTCAATCTGCACCCATTATTAATAATCATCGCCCTCAGCGTCAACTCATCATCCATATTGATCTTGATCGACTGGACATTTGCATGTTTGTTTTATACTCGGGAGGCAGGGCTCGATGCGGTTTTGAATTAAGCCTATTATGTCCATTTGTCCGTTCTTGCATTTCTGATCTCCTTCCCCGATGGCTCCTCTTCTTTTCTCATGTTTGTTGTTACAGGTGAGTGCAGTCCTCACATGTAAGTGTCCTGACGCATCATCAGTCCACCTCCTGACTCTGTCTGCAACCACTGAAAGCTGCACCATGAGGACACACAACAGCCCTCAGCTTAACCACGTGCACAATGCCATACCGAACACTGATCCAAGGCAGCCCTTATCTGCTCCCTCCAGAAGCACACTAAAGCATGCATCAAACTGAAGTCAGCCCTTAACCTTTCTGAGCTTGGGGCAAAAGAATGGGAATGAATAAAGGAGAGTGTCCTCCCCTATATACCTACCTAATACGCCTGCCCCGCAACACACTCACTCACACACAAACGTATGCACGCATGTGTAGTGCCCCAGCCCCAGACTCTGACTCTGTCAACTCTGCCAATCGGTCTCAGCTCTATTGGCACTGTAGATAGTTTGTCGGTTTGGCAAGTGGGAGACTGAATCCCAGCTCAGCACAAAACAAATGCAGACGTGTGATGTGTGCATACACACAAAGGGTTGTCATGCCAATCTCTATATCTTTTGTACATTAATGTCTTTTTTAGACTTCTGATTTATTTTCATGTGATTATCTCGGTTGAAATAAAAATGTAGCAAAATGACACATTTTGACTTTTTGTGTAATGTTTCCTTATACCTAAAGACACGTCACATATAGACTACTTAAAGCAGAATGAAAATTTGAAAAGTTTGCCTTACAGGCCAATATTAAAAGGTACCCCAACTTCCAGCAGCTGTCTAGATTCCCCTAGGGAAACTGAATTTCAATCTTTGTGAGATGTGTCACTAGACACCTTTACAAACACAATGGTGAAGACATTAATTAGTAAGGAATTTATTCCCAGATTGGACATTCTTCTGATAATATTCACTTACTATGTATGCACTTTGTAAATGGCTGTGGAAGACCTTAGACCTATTATAACTTAAGGGGGTTTGATTGATTGATTGATTGATTGAGTGATTGATTGATTGAACCCTTGAAATAAAAGCCCTGGAGAACTGACTTGGGGCAGGAAACACGTCAAAATAAAAGCCTCAAAGAAAACAAAAGGGGGGGGGGGGTACTTGATATGTGACTGTGAGCGCAGTGGGCGGAGAGTGGGTGGAGTTTAGTCAAGGAGCAGAGCAGAGGTCGAAGGAGATGTAGGCCTACTAATTGTTTTTTTTTAAAATAAAATTGAGACAGCTTTTCAGCTGCTGTGTCAGAGAAGGAACAGATCTACCAGGCAGCCATGCTGAAGCAGCCTGTGATGAAGTCACACAGAATAGAGAAGGAACAGATCTGCCAGGCAGCCATGCTGAAGCAGCCTGTGATAAAGTTACACAGAATAGAGAAGGAACAGATCTGCCAGGCAGCCATGCTGAAGCAGCCTGTGATGAAGTTACACAGAATAGAGAAGGAACAGATCTACCAGGCAGCCATGCTGAAGCAGCCTGTGATGAAGTTACACAGAAAAGGTATGTGCATGTTTTCATGTCACTGTACACTTTGATTTCATCTTCAACAGAAAACACATGTAATGCTTCCTCCGAGCACTAAACTGTAGATAAGCACTCTGTATGTGTGTGTGTGTGTGTGTGTGTGTGTGTGTGTGTGTGTGTGTGTGTGTGTGTGTGTGTGTGAGTGTGTGTGTGTGTGTGTGTGTGTGTGTGTGTGTATGTGTGCATGTGCGTGCGTGCGTGCACTAGTAGCAGTGTCTTCATTTCTACTGTGCACTTCTGCCTACTCCCTGCATAGCAACTCCTTGGATACGAGGCTTACGTCATATCCTACTACTCTCTCCTGAGTAGTAGCCTCTTCAGAGAGAGACCATTTGGTTGCCCTACGCATATGTTTGTGCTGCTAAAGACGAATAATTCATTCAGAAATACATTGTTTATTACATTTTGCTTAGCTGCTGATTAGGCTGCTATTCAAATAAAAGACAAACAAATTTGAAATTGATTAAAGCCACCCATGGTACCTTTAGGCTACTCTTATTCTGACTGCATATATTTTTGATTAAAATGCTACACATTTGTCAGTCTAAAAGGAACGGTACCCTTTTAAACTCAATTAGGTAATTTTAAAATAAATAAATATTCAAGCCTTTGTTCTTGATACTACAATCCTGCATGCCAGTACAGACATAGTTGTATTGGCTTAATTTAATGGTAATGTAAAATAGAAACTCTATCTTATAAATAAGATGTTGAGGGTAAATGGCCTCAGACATAAGATGTTTTTGGATACCATGTGATTCTGCATTGTTATGTGTCATATTTTACTAGCGACGGTATCAGATGGTAATAATACAACACAGCTTGCATGTTATTTTAAAACATTCTATTTGTTTCTTTCCTCTCTCCTCATTCTCCATATCCCAGATGTCGTTCCTGCCCAACTCAAACATATCTACAGCAGAAATTGTCATATCAACCAACACCAGATAATTTACAAAGGCATGAAGCCTTACCACTGTGACCAGTGTGGGAAACGGTTCAGCCACAGCAGTAATTTCAAACGTCACCAGAGAATTCATACAGGAGAGAAGCCCTACGCCTGTGACCAGTGTGGGAAACGGTTCAGCCACAACTGTAATCTCAAAAGTCACCAAAGAATGCATGCAGGAGAGAAGCCATACTACTGTGACCAGTGTGGGACTAGATTCAGCCAGAGCAGTCATCTCAAATGTAATCAGAGAATTCATACAGGAGAGAAGCCCTATGCCTGTGACCAGTGTGGGAAATGGTTCAGCATGGAAAGTCATCTGAAACAGCACCAAATAATTCATACAGGAGAGAAGCCCTACACCTGTGACCAGTGTGGGAAACGGTTCAGCCACAGCAGTAATTTCAAACGTCACCAGAGAATTCATGCAGGAGAGAAGCCCTACGCCTGTGACCAGTGTGGGACTAGGTTCATCATGAAAAGTCACCTCAAAAATCACCAGAGAATTCATACAGGAGAGAGGCCATACTCCTGTGACCTGTGTGGGAAATGGTTCAGCCACAACAGTAATCTCAAAAGTCACCAAAGAATTCATGCAGGAGAGAAGCCATACTACTGTGACCAGTGTGGGAAACGGTTCATTCAGAGCAGTAATCTCAAATGTCACCAGAGAATACATACAGGAGAGAAGCCTTACGCCTGTGACCAGTGTGGGACTAGGTTCAGCAAGGAATGTCATCTGAAATGGCACCAGAGAATTCATACAGGAGAGAAGCCCTACACCTGTGACCAGTGTGGGAAACGGTTCAGCCAAAGCGGTAATCTCAAAAGTCACCAAATGATTCATACAGGAGAGAAGCCCTACTACTGTGACCAGTGTGGGAAACGGTTTAACCAGGACGGACATCTCAAACGTCATAAGAGAATTCATACAGGAGAGAAGCCCTACGCCTGTGACCTGTGTGGGGCTAGGTTCAGCATGGAAAGTCACCTCAAAAGTCACCAGAGAATTCATACAGGAGAGAGGCCCTACTACTGTGACCTGTGTGGGACTAGGTTCAGCATGAAAAGTGATCTCAAAATTCACCAGAGAATTTATACAGGAGAGAAGTCTTACGCCTGTGACCAGTGTGGGAAACAGTTTAGTGTGAGATGTAATCTCAAATGTCACCAGAGAACTCATACAGGAGAGAAGCCCTACGCCTGTGACCAGTGTGGGAAATGGTTCAGCATGGAAAGTGATCTCAAAATTCACCAGAGAATTCATACAGGAGAGAAGCCTTACGCCTGTGACCAGTGTGGGAAACAGTTCAGTGTGAGATGTAATCTCAAATGTCACCAGAGAACTCATACAGGAGAGAAGCCCTACGCCTGTGACAAGTGTGGGAAATGGTTCCGCACAAGCGGTAATCTCAAACAACACCAGAGTACTCATACAGGACTCTCAAAAGATATCATGTAGTCAGAGAGCAGGTAACACTGGTGTAGCTGATCTACAAGCTCTCTTGTGACACGTTGTGAGCTTGCACATCAGCTATAGTTATTGGTTAACAAGGAGCCCGCCAGAAACGAGGAACACAGAGGGTTAAATTAGTACCCTAGCCCGCCAAACGCGGCTTTCTCGTGTTCCAGGGTTTACATTCTTTAATCCATGTTTTGTTCCGATTGTATCGTTAGCCACCGCTCGCTAACACAACAACACCAAGTAGGACAGTGGCCGCGGCCATTTTGAAAATGCGCACATCCACTTCCATTCTAAGCCCTGCATTCAAAGCCCTGTATCTCAGAAACGACATTAAGGGGCAGTTTTTTGCCCAGACAAGTGTTTTCAACGGCCTGTAGCAGGCGCTGTGATACTCGCGGTCGGGTTTTTCCACCTCCGACCGAGAGAACAACAACCGGTCAAGACACCACAAACACAGCAGTTTGTCACTGTAACATTACAATTACGGATATTTGGCTCATCAAAGTAAGTGTTACGCGCGATAAAACCCTGGCAGTACGCTATTAATTAATGGCGGTGGATTAAGAGTTAATAGGTCGTTTGATGCGTATGTCCGTAGCTGCGTATGACGTAATGAAGATATGTACCAATGCCAGGGTATAACTGGCTCTCGATGGTGACGTAATAATGATATGTTTCAGTGTCGGGTGGATTAAAGGTAATGCCCCTATGTATACATGTATGTAATCTGAAACCAATGCCATATCAAGAACAAATTAATCATTACATGAAGATATGTACCAATGCCAGGGTATAACTGGCTCCCAATGGTGACGTAATAAAGATATGTTTCAGTGTCGGGTGGATTAAAGGAAATGCCTCTATGTATATATATGTATATGTAATTTGTAAATTGATTAGCAGTATACTGTGGTTACTTGGGTCGTTTGATGCGTATGCCGTGGCTGCATATGACGTGATGAAGATATGTACCAATGCCAGGGTATAACTGGCTCTCGATGGTGACGTAATAATGATATGTTTCAGTGTCGGGTGGATTAAAGGAAATGCCCCTATGGTTCAGCACCAGCAGCGATCTCAAAAGTCACCAGTGTGGGACTAGGTTCAGCCAGATCAGTACTCTAAAAAAACACAAGAGAATTCATACGGGAGAGAAGCCCTATGCCTGTGACGAGTGTGGGAAATGGTTTAGCAAATGGGTCATCTCAAACGTCACCAGAGAACTCATAACAGGACTCCAAAAATGACATGTAGTCAGAACAGGTAACACTGGTGTAGCTGATCTACAAGCTCCCTCGTGGCACGTTGTGAGCTTGCACATCAACTGTGTGCGCTGTTTAAACAACATTCTGAGTAAAGGTGTTTGCACACGTTTGGAGCGGAGGGAACAAAATTCGCTCTGATATTCGGGTTCGAAGACGCAGCAGTGTGCACTTGCAGCAAGTTCCATAGATGTGTTAAATATGGCCTTTTTTAGTCATGGTTATATTTGATTGAGTTATTGGTTAATAAAGCCTAAAAGAATGTTATAGTGTTAAATGCAAAACCCCCACAATTGATTAATGTGTTAATCGCAATCATTTATGTGACAACGAATCGTCAAGTAAAATGATGGTGACAACAACACTTAAAGCCTATAATATGCATCCATTACATTGCTCTATCAATGCATCAATGACATCAGACATCAATGCTGCCTGTAACTGAAAATTGTTCTTGTTCGAGGACGACTCAGGCGAGAACAAAATGCAAACTCTCACTACACCGTGATAAGACAGAATCTACTTTTTGGGGATCCAAAGTTCCAAACATTCGCTCAGTAAGGTCAATGTAAATGATTTCAAGGTGAAAGTTGATGAAATAGTCATCTCCAGCAAAGACGAGATTACATATCTGGGCTGTATTATTGACAACAAGGTGAGAGGTGAAAGCATGCATGGCAACAAGGGTGATCAAAAAAGTAAATCAAAATCAACAGGATTTCTGGGCAGAATTTTCTCTTTTGTCAACAAGGACTCTTATCTTGCCGGAGCCGTAATTCAGCCCTCCTTTGACTATGCTTCCACCTCTTGGTTCTCCAGCATCTCAATGTCACTGAAGACTAAGCTTTATACCTCCCAAAACAAAATGTGACTACTTCTCTGCTCTTTCCAACCTATTTTGCTAGCCTATAGTTTGGTAGGGCACAATTATGTGTGTCCTGGTTTTGGGGATGTCTATTACTACAGTGTGTTTTGCTGTAAATGTTTTCACGTACAAACTTCTCTTCAACTGGGATTTCAGGTAATGGTCCATAGATTGTGTGTAGGACATTTTTCAAACTGCTCAAAATGGCGGAAAATCTGAGGGTGGAGCTTATTTGTCAAAGTGAGAGATGTGTTCCACATGAGTCAAGGAACATGTGGAAACAAGTGCCATGACTTTTGGCCAAATGAGGCATAAGTTAAGCCTGTTCAAAGGTTTCATTTTCCAAAAATTGCTATAGCGCCCCCCTTTGGCCAATTGGAGTAAGACTACTTTCAGTGCTATTTGGCATGATCCTCTACTATACTGTAAAGTGACATACCGGTAAGCATATGACGCTGCATGTATGTATTAGAGGCAGAAGAAGAATTTTCACAAAACAGCAATTTTCATTGGCTCATAAAAAAACATTTTTTCACTTAAAAAAAATGTACTACGATTTTTTTGTCTGTATAGGTCCAAAGTTCACGTGTAGACGTTTTTGTGCATTTTTATCAAAGATCCTGGGAGGAGATACATTTTAACTGTTTTTCATATAATTCAAAATGGCGGGTGATCTAAAGATCAGAGGTCAAAAGTCAGAACACGAAAGTTGTTCGGCATGAGGAGACACATGTGTATCAAAGTGTCATTGCCAACGGTCAAACGGTTCATGAGCTATGCGTGTTCAAAGTTTGCATTTTCAATTGAGTGCTATAGCGCCACCATTTTGCCAATCGTCATGGGCTTCACATAGTCACCGTTTGACATGGCCCTCTACCAGATTACCGCGTTTCGCGAAAACCGACTGCACGGTTCAGCCAGAACTGCTATTTTTGGCGGAAGGAGAAGAAGAAGAAAAAAAACCCACAAAAACAATAAGTGACCAATGTCACTTCGTGACTTCTTGGTCTCTTAAAAACACAAAAACAATAAGTGACCAAAGTCACTTCGTGACTTCTTGGTCCCTTAAAAAGACAGACATACAGACAGACAGACAGACAGACAGACAGACAGACAGACAGACAGACAGACAGACAGACAGACAGACAGACAAATAATGTCAGGACTAATTGTTGAGATGCAAGCATAATATAAAAGAAGAATAGGCTGCAAGGCAAAAACTACCCCTAACACCAGCTGTGCTTCCGGTTTGTTGCCAGGGCAACAGTAATGCCAACTAAAACTTGAAAGGAGAGCAGCTGCGATAGTCTAGTAGCCTGTTATAATAAATGCCATTTTGTGGCTAAATTGGTGGCAAACAAATCCAGTTACATGTAGTTTAAACATTTAACGCATTAAGATAAGTGTCTGTTTGAAAACGTCCCGCAATAATGACTCAGAGACAGATTTTACAAGGTGAGATGAGATTCATTTATAGCATTATTCTTTGAACAGAGGATACGTTCTATTCTATATGATCTATTTTGAGATTATACCTGACTTGTTCAATGCCATTGATTTCCATATCTGTTCTGCAGCTTTTGAGCAGTATCAGCAGTCCAGGATGCAGTTTGTGCAGACTGTTGCTGAACTGGCAAATAGACCGCAGAACATACAGACGCTACAAAACGCAGGTAAGAAAAGTAGCCTGTAAAAATACATCCACGTCCCAGCTGTTGAGGGTTATTTTGGCTGCACTCGCACTGTAATCTTTTATTTTGCTTATTCTTATTTTCCAAACTATTTGTTATCTATTTTAACTGTAGCCTAGGTGTTCTTTTGTCTTTAAACCAGTTACTTCACTATAATCTACATTAAGCATTGCATTTGAAATACATGCACGGTTTACTGCAGTGTAGACGTGAACATCGAACTTAAAATGTTTTTGAAAAGCTTGTTGGCTATTTTTGAAATGTTTTGAAAATTCTTGCCTAATAATGACATGCCCAAAATAGGGACGCCAGGTTGAAAGTAGTCATAATATGCTCACAATGTTTTGTGTAAAGCTATGCTATACAAATATAAATACGTTATACAAAAATATACCTCTCATCTCCTCTCGTGCTCCAGGTGTGATGTCCCTGCTGCGCCCTCTGCTGTTAGACGTGGTGCCCAGCATCCAGCAGACAGCAGCACTAGCCCTGGGTCGGCTGGCCAACTACAGTGATGATCTGGCCGAGGCCGTGGTGAAAGGAGACGTCCTTCCTCAGCTGGTCTCCTCACTCGCCTCACAGAACGTCAGTGTTTGTTTGTTTGTTGCAGAGGACATGTTTTCCCCCCGTTTTTCATAAAAATGTATAGGCCTAATTATATATTTAAAAAAAAGAACAAATTAAGAAAAGTAATTCCATATTTATTTATTTTTACAGTGAAAATAGCAGAACTATAGCAGCAGTTGATTGATTGATTCATATTTTGTATTAACAGTTTGTTGAATGGGTACAATTCAAGGAAGGTAGGCTGGTCAATGCAAAATCTGCGAAGAGGATAAAGCCAGCAAAAGCACTAAGACAATGTTTATACATGCATAAAGGGTCCTCCATTTTCAATTCATCACAACATTTACACAAAAAAATAAACAAAAATCATCAACATGGTTAAAAAATAAGGGAAAATGTGCACAGGGATTTTAACTTGTTTACATGGGCCTGTTTCAAATTGCAGACGCCCGTAAGTGCTCTTTGAGAACGGTTTTGAAGGAGTCTTGAATGGTGAATATATGATGACTGATGTTGTGCCATTTTGCCTTCAGAACAAGAGCCCCTTTTACTGTAAGCCCTCTTTTTATTAATCTCTGACTCTCCTCTCCTCTCTCATGTCTCCCCCCTCTTCAACTGCCCTACCACTCTTCCATGCCCCACCCGGCTATGCAATGTATGCCCGTTGTATACCCGTGTCAGAGTACCCGTTCCACCCATCTGTCTGTGTCCCTTGTATGCATGCCCATATATGGAGATTTCTGTATCTCTGTGTCCCTTTATTCCTATATATGGAGTTCTGTGTCAGGCATGCCCAAATATGAAGTGTTGTGATGTCAGAACAGGCCAGCTCCATATATGGAGATATAGGGGTGATCAGGTACCAAATCTCAGGAGATATGTATATATATATATATATATATATATATATATATATATATATATATATATATATATATCCTGAGATTTGGTCTCTGGATCCTGAAATGTCTTCCATGCACAGAGAGAGCAATGTGCCTTGCTGCCAAAGATGGGTAAAGTTTTTGATTTCCTCTGTGCACTGACGTGTGTGTGTGTGCGTGTGTGCGTGCGTGCGTGCAGAGGTTTTATAAGAAGGCTGCAGCGTTCGTGCTCCGTGCGGTTGCCAAGCACTCCCCGGAGCTGGCCGGGGCGGTGGTGACCAGCGGCGGGGTGGACGCTCTGGTGCTCTGCTTGGAGGAGTTTGACCCCGGGGTGAAGGAGGCCGCGGTCTGGGCATTGGGATACATCGCACGACACAACGCACGTAAGACCGAGCCCACAGACATGCTTATGTTATCATAGTCCACCTCTGCCTTTATTATAAATAGTATAAATTGTGCACATCGAAAAACAAGAGATCACATCATAGCTATAGCATAGCATAACATATCATATCGTTGCTGACGGGAAGAAACATCTTATATCCATATTTATTTGTGTGTGTTCTTCTTTTTGAGTGGTGTAAACCACTCCTACAACTGGCTTTTGTGTGCAGAAAAAATGAGCATGGTTGCTATGTTCAAAATAATTTCTGACGTAATTAAATCACACCCGGGTGAACTGGATGACCGTAGCAACCATGCTAATTTTTTCTGCACAAAAAAAGCCAGTTGTGAAATCACATCCGGGTGTGATTTCATTACGTCAGACATGATTTCATTACGTCAGACAGACCTTACACCACTCAGTTCACACGGGTGTGATTTTTTAATGAATGCCCTACTTAATCATACTACAGCGTCACACAAAAGTATTCATAAGTAGCAGATCCACAAGCTCGGAAGCTTGTAGTTCTCTTATTTTTGCAATTTAAAATTTTTGAAGAGGTTTCCGCACCCGACAGACTGAGATGACATCATCACATCACAATTAAGGGGGTTCCACCACGCCTCAAGCCTACGTATTTTAGGCTGGTCCGGTGCATTTCAGGAGCAGGACTGGTATGAGATATAGAAGGAAGGCACTGGAGAAAACTCGGACAGTTAAAGCCTTTATTTAGCAGGGTGCAAGTAAAAAAAAGGACGTTTCGATGTAACTATAACATCTCCGTCAGGTCATGACTGTCCAAGTCTGCTCCAGTGCCTTCCTTCTATACCCCATGACATCATAACAGGTTTCTCCCAACCCTGTGTAGAGCTGGCTCAGGCGGTCGTAGATGCGGGTGCCATCCCCCTGCTGGTGCTGTCTGTACAGGAGCCTGAGATGGCCCTCAAACGCATCGCGGCCTCCACCCTCAGCGACATCGCCAAACACACCCCAGAGCTGGCACACACCGTGGTGGATGCCGGCGCCATCGCCCACCTGGCACAGATGATCCTCAACCCCGACGCCAAGCTCAAGGCAAGGCCGTGCTAACATGCAAGGACACGTGACTTTCATTTATTTGTGTTGCAACTTTCTTGAGCTGTAGCTCACGGCAGACATTTGTGAGCCTTTGATGATGGAGACAAATAGCGAGCAACACATTTTTGAGTTCCTATAGTCTACTTCCTTATAAAAATATTGATACATTAGAGTAGAATGCATCTACAATTTAGGCATTTAGCCGACACTCTTAATCCAGAGCGATTTACAGTAAGCAGGGCAATACATCAAATGCAAAGAGACAGTGTAGTGCCTCAATAATCTATAGGATCATTGGTAAATAAAGAATCATCAGTCTAAACATTATAATATCAAAAAAATAATAATATGAACATTGAAACTACTAGACCTGTAAGTGCCTGTCGGCCACCGGCCTACTTGAGAACGATGCAACTTGGGTACCTAATAATACCTGTTGTCAACTTGTCATAGCATCCGTCTCTGTCTGTGTCCCACATGGAGATCTCCGTATCTGCCTGTGTGTGAAGAGGGCAAACTGACTGACTGACAAACTGACTGACTGTGACTGTGGTTAAGTAGGCTAATCAATAATTGTCAGGTGTGGGGTTTCCATGGCAATCAATTGGCTGAGGCAGAGGCTGGAAATTGCACAGGTGAGGGGATTTAGGCTGATTAGGCCCACTGGCAGAGCCTGACCAGAGCCTTTTGTGGTGGTTCTGGAGAACCGTGGGTCCGACCGACTCGAGTCCGGGCACTGCACTCCCTGCGGGGGTGTGGAACGCGTGTGTTGAATATGAAGTCGGTGGGGCAAACGGTTCTTGAGTTACGTGCATTACAACCGTACATACACGCAGACACGCACGCACGCATATAGTGCTTCAGATAGTTCATAATTATTATCATGGTCCTTCTTTCTCCACCTCCGTGCAGAGGCAGGTGCTGTCAGCTCTGAGTCAGATCAGCAAGCACTCCATCAGTCTGGCAGAGATGGTGGTGGAGGCGGAGATCTTCCCCGCGGCGCTGGCCTGTCTCCGGGACCCCGACGAGTACGTCAGGAAGAACGCCGCCACCCTGATGAGGGAGGTGGTGAAGCACACGCCCGAGGTACACATCTAACACCCAACCCCCCCACAGCTTTGGGCAGGGCGAACGAAAGTAAAAGCCTGGGTACCGAGGCTAGGCGTAGGGCTGTCACAATTCCAAATATGTATGTGTGTGTGTGTGTGTGTGTGTGTGTGTGTGTGTGTGTGTGTGTGTGTGTGTGTGTGTGTGTGTGTGTGTGTGTGTGTGTGTGTGTGTGTGTGTGTGTGTGTGTGTGTGTGTGTGTGTGTCCATCCAGCTGTCCCAGCTGATTGTGAATTGTGGCGGTGTAGCGGCGGTGGTCGACTACCTGAGCGATAGCCGTGGAAATGTGCGTTTGCCGGGGATCATGATGCTAGGATACGTAGCAGCTCACACTGAGACCCTCGCGATGGCTGTGATTGTCTCCAAGGTTTGTGTATTGTCTCTGTTACTGTGTGTGTCTTCCACGTGTGAGATGCGTTGTGAACTTGTAGCTCAGTATCACGGTCAGGGTGATCAGTCTCATGTCAGGTTCATGGTGTGCATCATGGTCTGCATCATGGTCAGTATCATGGTCAGTATCATGGTCAGTATCATGGTCAGTATCATGTCAGTATCATGGTTAGTATGATTTCAGTTTCATGCCAGTATCATGTCAGTATCATGGTCAGTATCATGTTAGTATCATGGTCAGTATCATTGTCAGTATCATGGTCAGTATCATGTCAGCATCATGTCAGTATCATGGTTAGTATCATGTCAGCATCATGCCAGTATCATGGTCAGTATCATGTCAGTATCATAGTCCGTATCATGGTCAGTATCATGTCAGTATCATAGTCAGTATCATGGTCAGTATCATGGTCAGTATCATGTCAGGTTCATGGTCAGTATCGTGTCACTATCATGTCAGTATCATAGTCCGTATCATGGTCAGTATCATGTCAGTATCATAGTCAGTATCATGGTCAGCATCATGGCCAGTATCATGTCAGTATCATAGTCAGGCACTCGTGCATGGCCAAATACATATAGTATCAATTTGGGAGTCCCTCCCTGACATGAAAATGTTTGACCACCACTGTTTTAGTCACGAGTCATCATGAATGAGGACATAGACTGCTCAATGAGCCAGGAATGAATCCCAGGATCTTGTGAGAACTGATAACACGTAGCCCCTTTCGGGACCCTTGGTTAACTACCGACGTCCCAAATAGATGAAAAGTCCCGAAAGGGGCTAATCAATATGCTGAGTTTGAGAAACCTGCATGCCTGCTGTGTGTGTACCCTCACATCCCCCATGCGTGCAGGGGGTGCCCCAGCTTGCCCTGTGTCTGTCCGAGGAGCCCGAAGATCACATCAAGGCAGCGACGGCCTGGGCCGTGGGCCAGGTGGGGCGCCACAGCCCCGAACACGCCAGGGCGGTCGCCACAGCCAACCTGCTGCCCAAGCTGCTGGCACTCTACATGGACGCCAACAGGTCAGAAGACCTGCAGGTCAAGGTGAGACAAGAGAAGACACACCTTTAATTGTCTGTTTTGAGGAGGTAGTGTAAAATGTAAAATATGTTCAAAATCACAACTTGCTTTCATCCATTACTGAAAACATTTGAAAACACTGGAAAAAAGGTTTTGATGTGATCACCCGGCCGCGAGTATCTCTCTAGTCTCAGAGTCTGACTATTGCATGCCACTATAAAACGTACAAAGAAAAAGCTCATAGTATAGGCCTATAGGGCTTACTGTAAGGCAGTGACAAAAACAAGTGTGCACACGTGTGTCTCAGCTTTTGTCAGATGTATGAAGGTGAGCTCCAAGGAAGAAATTACCGTTGACAAACACTGATTTAGGTGGTCCAATGGTGTATTTGTTCCATATAATAAGCATGCATGTTTTGTTATGTTGTCAGTGTAAGTGTGTTGTGTTGTTGTCAGTGTATGAAATGTGTTGTGTTGTGTTGTTGTCAGTGTAAGAAGGCTCTGAAGGCCGTCCTACAGAAGTGCACGTACCTGCCAGCCCTGGAGCCTCTGCTGTATGACGCTCCAAGCAACATCCTCAAACACGTGGTCTGCCAGTTCAGCAAGGTGAGTGGGTTCCACTGCATGCATGTCAGGTTGGGGGGGGGGGGGGGGGGGGGTTCAACCAGTGATGGAAAAAGCACTCACAGTTCTTGTTTATGTACATTTCAAGAAAATGTAGAAATACTGAGTAGTTTTACTTGAATGAGTATTGGCAGAAAAATGCCCACCCAATACGCATGCAGAATGTCACAATAACGCTTGTTGTAGATGGGCTATTTTTGAATAGCTGAAGTATAAAATAGGGTCTTAAGTGGTTGGTTATTATATATTTTTATAATAGTAAACTAAATCTGCAAAGTGACTACTAAATAAAGCTGTCGAATAATTGTTTTGGATAATTAGATTTTTATTTAGACAATAATTTGGAAAGCTGAGAAGGAAGGCGTAGATGGAGCAATTTGTAACCCTGTTACAACCCTGGAAGGTACTTTGATAGTCTGATGCTTTGAAAAGTTCAAAGCCATCAGTGAGGCGAAGGTACAGAGACAGACATATGCTTTAAAAAATGTCTATGAAATACATACCTCTATGACGCCTCCTTTCTAGTGTAAACTGTATTTTGTGTGTGGAGAGTATAGTGAGTACTCTGGGTCAAATAAACCATTTATAAAAGGGAGGTTAGACATAGGAAGACAGTCACAGACCAGTGTTTCTCAAACATTTTAATGTGGAAAAAAGGACCCTCAAACTGAACAACCAGCAAGTGGAAAAGCTGAATAGAAATGCCTCATTGTTTTAAAGTTGGGTAGTGTGTTTGATGAGTGTTTCTGATGGGAGATTTATTTTCATTATTTTGTAGTGTGTGCGGACCAGTTTTCAAAATCTAAAGTCCAACCTTAGCGAAACAACTAACTGGTGCAGCCAAAACACATCATACCTACAGTATAAAAGTGTTCACAATAATAGCATGTGTATTATCTGTCTACCCACTACAATAATAAACATTATTTACGGTATAGTGTTACACTGTTACACACAAAGAAAAGTTACAAGGCGATTTAAAATTACAGCAAAACAAGCAAACATGGCATAGAGATGAAAGAATAAAAATAGATAATAAAATAAACGCAATATAGGATTACATTTCATTGAACTCCTACTATAGACATGACCCCTCACTATACTTGATTAATAAATGCAACTACAGAAATAATTATTGGGAGTTCATCCATGTGATTACAGTATCTACAGTACATACCTTGTATAGGTTTAACAATTCAAATTAAATTAGGGAAGTTTGCCAGTCTTTTGGCAGAGGTACAGCAGAGGCTGAACAAAGCCAGTGACCACAGCAATGAGCATACATACAGCCCCAGGCAAAGGAATGTAATCTAGCCCTTGAATGTAAACAATAACTAAAATGCACCAAAGTAAGTAACTTCCTAAAAATGATCCCATGATCAGGCAGATGATAATGAAGGCTCTCCTCTTCATGCTGTTGTCCCTCTCCCTCCCCGTCTCCCCTGGCCTGGGCTGTTTCAGAGCCCTGAGAACGGCCAGGCTGCACAACAGCATCACTGATATGAAAAACAGGAATTCACTCAAATAAGCGTAATACAATACCTGGATATTAGCCAGCATGTATATCAGAACATTTAACAGCGAAGCTCCAATAATGACCAACCAGGCCACCACGGAGCAAGCCACCCTGTACCTGAAGGGTTTGTACTTGAGGAAGAGCACTGGGTGAACGACTGCCATGAACCTCTCTACGCACATACAGCACTGGAAGACGGGACGTCCGGTTAACAGGAAACCATTAACGAATATTGCAAGCGGCATAATGTTACTCTTGATAACAGCCGGAAGATATAACAAGCTGAAGATGATCTCACATACGCTCAGGTTGAGTGTGAAGAACTCTGAGGCCATTGTTCCAGCTGGTCCGGTTAATACCAGCCACATAACCCAGCTGTTGATGGGGGCTCCCAAGACCAGGTTGATTGTTGTGCTGGTGATGAGTACAATGTTAGCGTTGCTGTAGATGGAGGACTCATTTGACGTGTTCATCTTCCTGGCAGCTTTGATTGTAGTGCGCTCTGTCTTTTCACAATTCAGTAAAGTCTTTTAGACAAACTAACAAAGGACAGTAAAAGACAGAGAGACAGAGACAAAGACAGAGAGACATAAGAGACATATTGATTAGCTAAACACCTCAAATAATAGGCTACACATCAAAACACAACAATAATACTAATCAAAACACCTTTACAACATAATACTAATCAAAATGACTCTATAATACTGATAAAATGGTAGGTATAATACCTGCAATCAGACCTTGACCTGCTGTGTCCAATTGTCTGTGCACTTTGCTGTTCACACATGCAATGTACCACCTGCTGAAGTGGCTGAAATATGCAAAATAGTTCAAATATTCTGACAGGGCATCAGTGTTCATCCATCATCAACAAACATTTGGAGGCAGTCACGCAGGCAGCTAAAATATTAGACAGAAGAGTGACTTGAAATTTGCATAACAAATTTGATTAATTGAAACTGTGAATAATGTAGATATAATGCAAAATAATTAGAAATGGAAAGTGGTACCTCTTGACTTTATATATAAATATACAGTATTATATTCTATTAAGACATCTTCAAATTATATGCTTATATTTTGTGAGAGTCAATGTGTATTTTTGCCATCATTGTGTAGCGAGATTGGTCTATGAATATAGGACATCATTTTAATTTAAACTTTGAAGAAAGATAGCTCATAATACAGTATAGATACGACAGTATCACATCACTATGTCTACAGTAAATGCACAATTGTACACAATTGTCAGTGGTGTGCACAGATAGACACTAGCGGGTGCTAGAGCAATCCCTGCCCTTTTCCCTCTGGACAAATGTGCCCTTTAAAAATACTGTACAGTGTACACTGTACAGTATGTGGACCATGGTGACATTGATCAATTCTTGATAAAAAAGCTTCTAATATATTATTTAGGCCCCAAAATCTATAGACGCCTTAACAGATGACGTCACACTGATAAGCAACAGCATGCGCGCGCATACCGGCAGCACAAGAACCCTGTCACTCATAAGAGGCAATGGAAAAGTTCTAACTGCACTCACGTGTAAAAAATGCACCATCAAACTTTCAGATGTTGTTTTTCTCCCAGTGTGGAGGAAGAATGATTAGGTTTATTATTGTGATCTCTCGCCCTTGAAATATATAATCCTTGGTTTCTGTTTGTGTTTGAACAATAATAGCAATTCAAATCAGTTGTCCTCAAAACCACACCTCCAGTCGCTGTTCACGGCAGCAGAGCCTCACCTGCAGCCCATCAAGTATAATTAATGCTTCGTCCCGCGACGGTGTCTCAGACGCAGAACTCTAAGCTCACAACAGTCGCATCCGCGATGCGATGTGAGCTTGTATATTAGCTGTTCTCTGTGCGCAATACTGTTGCGCTTTGAAGTATAAATGTCTCCTAGGGTGCACCTCACTAGCCAACACACAAGAGGAGGTTGAATGAACTGAAACCAGCGCTCCCCAAAACAACAGGTTTGGAGATCTGTTGGGAATTGATTACATGAAACAGTCACCCGTGCGCCCAGTCCCATTGGGCCTCATGCGCCTTAACCGTTCTTAAGAAGTTCTTAAGAGGAAATTTGTTCTTAGACCCACTAAGGAAGACGGTTTTGGGATCCCTCAATGTTTTCTTAGCTGTGATTTGTTCGTAGGTAAAAACAGAGTCTACGCACACTGTGGAGCACTCTTAGGGTGCCTTTTTTGTAGCCTGGCTAATAAGCCAGACCGAATCAGCCGTTGGCAAAAATAAAATTGCCTGCCGGCGGATTACGGTCTGGAGAGGCTCAATTGTACGCCCATTTCCTACACCAGATAACTGATGTGGCCAATCGGGACACGGTATGCAATATGGGTGGGCTTTGGTACAGTGACGTTCAATGCTTGAGACCTTTGACTGACAGTAGCTCTGACCAATTGCGTCAAAGAGAAAATATTTGAACCCGCCCCCCGGGAAACAAGATCCATACACAGCATCTCCAGACTCAAATACCACACGACAGTGTGATTTGAGTCTGGCTTATTAGCCAGGCTACCTTTTTTGTTCTTAAATGCAATCTGAAAACATAAAGGAAAAACAGCACCCTCTGCATGATGCTCAAAGTTTGGTCTGAGGACCACAAGGGGTCCTTGAGGAAGTTCCAGGCAGTCCACAGCAAAATATGGAACATTTTACCACTTTAATCCCATTTTATACTTTGAAAATAGCCAATCTACAAGCTCACAAACGCGTCCCATTACTGCCCATTTTGAGCTTGTAGATCGGCTATTTTCGAGACATTTTGATAAATCTTCAAAACATTTCCTTAGCAGAAAATATTTTCATATGGGGGTCTGCAGAATGCATGTCAATTTGGGGGTCCTTGACATGAAAATGTTTGAGAACCACTGGTTTAGAGTTTACAACCCAACCCAAACAAACGCACCATACCCACCACATAACCCCCACCCGCCATCACCCCCCCCCCCCCCCCCCCATACACCCCCACCCCATGTACCGACAGCCACCACCTCCATTTTCCTGTAAGCTTCCTACCTGCAAGCCCCCCCTATCCCACCCTTTGCATCACCATCAACACTATGTATATCCACTACTACTACTTCTGAACATGACATGGCTAATATGCTAATTGCAGCAAATTTACATTGATGTCTAGTGGTGAAAGTTGACTATTGTGAGATAAATAATAAAATACATTCATGAATATTGAAAATATTGAAAATATGAACATTTCTGTTCACTTCAGTACCTCCACAGTACTATTGATTTTTAATGTTTGGAGTCTGGTGTTAAACCATATTTAGACTTTAGTTTAGGTATTCTTGACTTCACTCAACTTTATTTCTGTGTGTGAGGTCCTGTGATTTCTGTGTGCTGCAATCACACACAGGTGTGACTGCAGGCAAGGCCATGGAGTCATGCAAAACATGCTTACGAACAATTCTGCCTACTTAAGAACGTTTCATGAATCTGACTGGACTTTTCTTAGGAATTCACTTAGGAAGAAATGTAAGAGGAAAAGTTAGGATCTTATTGGCGCATGAGGCCCAATGTTTGTAAAAAAAAAAAAAACTAAAATACATCGCATGGATGCACCTGGGACGTATCCTCAGTGATGTATCCCAAGGTCATCAGGGTTTCGCGTCTCCCAACATCATACCCCTCACTCAGGTGACCCAGCCTTGAGCTTGAGGCTTGATTGAATGGCCTTCCTAAAGGCCTCACCGTGGGTTTGTTGGGCTTCTTCCTCACGGAAGACACAGGCTGGGGCTCCAACCCATACTGCTCCCGGGTGCCGTCTACATTCCGGCTGCCAGATGATGGGTGCGGGGCTGTAGATACTTTTAGGCGATGTCATCGCTAATACAGTATGTGTAATTGGAATTTATTTTACCCTCAAGGTGGCACTAAATCAACATATGTACTATTATCTCCTAAGGAGAAAGAAGATTTACACAGCAAATTCCATGGCAATAGTGTTCAACATATCTTGTTGTGGAGAGACAGACATAAATCCAGACTTACAGCCATGCAGAACAGAACCCTGTGAGCAGTAATAGCCTACGTATTGTAATGATACTAGCTGCAATGATTATGAGGTAAGAGGAGGGAGGGAGAGAGAGAGATATAACTAATAAAGAACTACAAGTTTGTATACTGTAGCTCCCAGCATATTTCCTGCAGTTTATAGCAGCAAACGTATATAGCGCAATTTAAACGAGAGTATTAGAGAACATGATAATGATGAAGACAATAATAGTAAGAGACTAGCCATGCAGTAGCGACTTTACTTGTGAAGGTTAGAAATACACTGGAACAGAAACAACACAACCAAATGGTGCAGTCAAAAAAGTGTTCACAATGACAATATATGTGCATTATATGTTTACTACCCACTACAACAACATTCAACTTTATGTATAGGTACAGTCCTTTATGAAACAAAGTTACAAAGTGCTTTACAAATAAAAATAAAAATAAACAATAGCAGAATAAGACAAGAAATAGCATGATGAGATGAAAAGAAAATAGTATGAAATGGCATTATATAGTTATTCATATAGTTGGTCGGTAACTTTAAATATAGGGATCAATTAATAAATCTAAGTTGTCACTTTGTAGCCTACTTGATGAATGAATATCTTGGGAGTTCACTGTGTGATTACCGGTATTTATGTATCTTCTATAGGTTTAACACAGGGCAGCTTGCCAGTCTTTTGGCAGAGGTAGAGCAGAGGCTGAACAAACCCAGTGACCACAGCAATGACCAGACATACTGCAATCCCAAGTGCAAGGTCTAGATCTAGCCCTTGAATGAAAAAAATAAGTAAAATGCACCAAAGTAAGTAACTTCCTAAAAATGACCCCATGATCAGGCAGATGATAATGAAGGCTCTCCTCTTCATGCTGTTGTCCCTCTCCCTCCCCGTCTCCCCTGGCCTGGGCTGTTTCAGAGCCCTGAGAACGGCCAGGCTGCACAACAGCATGACTGACATGAAAAATAGGAATTCACTCAAATAAGCGTAACACAATACCTGGCTATTAGCCAGCATGTATATCAGAACATTTAACAGCGAAGCTCCAATAATGACCAACCAGGCCACCACGGAGCAAGCCACCCTGTACCTGAGGGGTTTGTACTTGAGGAAGAGCACTGGGTGAACGACTGCCATGAACCTCTCTACGCACATACAGCACTGGAAGACGGGACGTCCGGTAAACAGCAAACCACGAACGAATATTCCAAGCGGGATAATGTTACTCTTGATAACAGCCGGAAGATATAACAAGCTGAAGATGATCTCACATACGCTCAGGTTGAGTGTGAAGAACTCTGAGGCCATTGTTCCAGCTGGTCCGGTTAATACCAGCCACATGACCCAGCTGTTGATGGGGGCTCCCAAGACCAGGTTGATTGTTGTGCTGGTGATGAGTACAATGTTAGCGTTGCTGTAGATGGAGGACTCATTTGACGTGTTCATCTTCCTGGCAGCTTTGATTGTAGTGCGCTCTGTCTTTTCACAATTCAGTAAAGTCTTTTAGACAAACTAACAAAGGACAGTAAAAGACAGAGAGACAGAGACAAAGACAGAGAGACATAAGAGACATATTGATTAGCTAAACACCTCAAATAATAGGCTACACATCAAAACACAACAATAATACTAATCAAAACACCTTTACAACATAATACTAATCAAAATGACTCTATAATACTGATAAAATGGTAGGTATAATACCTGCAATCAGACCTTGACCTGCTGTGTCCAATTGTCTGTGCACTTTGCTGTTCACACATGCAATGTACCACCTGCTGAAGTGGCTGAAATATGCAAAATAGTTCAAATATTCTGACAGGGCATCAGTGTTCTTCCATCATCAACAAACATTTGGAGGCAGTCACGCAGGCAGCTAAAATATTAGACAGAAGAGTGACTTGAAATTTGCATAACAAATTTGATTAATTGAAACTGTGAATAATGTAGATATAATGCAAAATAATTAGAAATGGAAAGTGGTACCTCTTGACTTTATATATAAATATACAGTATTATATTCTATTAAGACATCTTCAAATTATATGCTTATATTTTGTGAGAGTCAATGTGTATTTTTGCCATCATTGTGTAGCGAGATTGGTCTGTGAATATAGGACATCATTTTAATTTAAACTTGAAGAAAGATAGCTCATAATACAGTATAGATACGACAGTATCACATCACTATGTCTACAGTAAATGCACAATTGTACACAATTGTCAGTGGTGTGCACAGATAGACACTAGCGGGTGCTAGAGCACTCCCTGCCCTTTTCCCTCTGGACAAATGTGCCCTTTAAAAATACTGTACAGTGTACACTGTACAGTATGTGGACCATGGTGACATTGATCAATTCTTGATAAAAAAGCTTCTAATATATTATTTAGGCCCCAAAATCTATAGACGCCTTAACAGATGACGTCACACTGATAAGCAACAGCATGCGCGCGCATACCGGCAGCACAAGAACCCTGTCTCTCATAAGATGCAATGGAAAAGTTCTAACTGCACTCACGTGTAAAAAATAGCACCATCAAACTTTCAGATGTTTTTTTCTCCCAGAGTGGAGGAAGAATGATTAGGTTTATTATTGTGATCTCTCGCCCTTGAAATATATAATCCTTGGTTTCTGTTGTGTTTGAACAATAATAGCAAATTCAAATCAGTTGTCCTCAAAACCACACCTCCAGTCGCTGTTCACGGCAGCAGAGCCTCACCTGCAGCCCATCAAGTATAATTTATGCTTCGTCCCGCGAAGGTGTCTCAGACGCAGAACTCTAAGCTCACAACAGTCGCATCCGCGATGCGATGTGAGCTTGTATATTAGCTGTTCTCTGTGCGCAATACTGTTGCGCTTTGAAGTATAAATGTCTCCTAGGGTGCACCTCACTAGCCAACACACAAGAGGAGGTTGAATGAACTGAAACCAGCGCTCCCCAAAACAACAGGTTTGGAGATCTGTTGGGAATTGATTACATGAAACAGTCACCCGTGCACCCAGTCCCATTGGGCCTCATGCGCCAACCGTTCTTAAGAAGTTCTTAAGAGGAAATTTGTTCTTAGACCCACTAAGGAAGTTTTTAAGACGGTTTTGGGATCCCTCAATGTTTTCTTAGCTGTGATTTGTTCGTAGGTAAGAACAGAATCTACGCACACTGTGGAGCACTCTTAGGGTGCCTTTTTTGTTCTTAAGTGCAATCTGAAAACATAAAGGAAAGACAGCGCCCTCCGCATGATGCTCAAAGTTTGGTCTGAGGACCTCAAGGGGTCCTTGAGGAAGTTCCAGGCAGTCCACAGCAAAATATGGAACATTTTACCACTTTAATCCCATTTTATACTTTGAAAATAGCCAATCTACAAGCTCACAAACGCGTCCCATTCCTGCCCATTTTGAGCTTGTAGATCAGCTATTTTCGAGACATTTTGATAAATCTTCAAAACATTTCCCTAGCAGAAAATATTTTCATATGGGGGTCTGCAGAATGCATGTCAATTTGGGGGTCCTTGACATGAAAATGTTTGAGAACCACTGGTGGTTTAGACTTTAGAGTTTACAACCCAACCCAAACAAACGCACCATACCCACATGCTTACGAACAATTCTGTTTCAGGAACCGTTTCAGGAATCGGACTCTTAGGAATTCACTTAGGAAGAAATGTAAGAGGAAAAGTTAGGAACTTATTGGCGCATGAGGCCCAATGGGCCAGTCAGATTCATTAAACGTTCTTAAGTAGGCAGAATTGTTCGTAAGCATGTTCTTATGATGATTAATCCAAATCCTCGTAACTTGAAGGGGTGTGCCAGTTCATTCAAATTATCATAGGTAGATGCCCCACATATCCTAATTAGCATCCTAATTACCATAGGGAACCGCCCCACCAACCCCATATAAGGCATTGGGAATTCACTTTCCTACCTGAGAATGTTTGCTAAAATAGATCAGAAGGTACATTTTATGTGTGGTGATTACAACATTGATCTTTTAAATCCCAATAAGCATAAAAGGACTGATGAGTTTATTGATGCAATGCTAACTATGAGCCTTTTTCCAATTATCACTAAGCCAAGTAGAGTGACATCATACAGTGCCACTTTAATTGACAACATCTATACCAACTGCATGGACAGCAGTATAGTCAGTGGTTTACTTCTAAATGACATAAGTGATCACTTGCCTGTTTTTGTGGTGTATGAGTGTGATCACTGGAATATGAAGGAAAATAACATAATCAAATACAAGAGAGTGAGAACAGTAGAATCCCTCAGTGCACTCAGAACAGACCTATTGGCACAGGCCTGGGAAGGAGTGTATGAGGAGAGTAATGTGGACAGAGCATATGATGCCTTTCTTGAACGATTCCAAACACTATATGACAAATACTGTCCAATGCAACAATGCAATAGGAAGCAAAGGCACATAGAATCACCATGGATTACAAAGGGGTTACAAAATGCCAGCAAAAAGAAGAACTCATTATATAGGAAATTCATAAAACATAGAACCACTGAAGCTGGATTAAAGTATAAAAAATATAAAAATAAGCTTACAAACATTATGAGGAGTTGTAAGAAGGATTATTATAATAAATTAGTAGAGAAAAATAAAAATAATAGTAAAGGGATATGGAACATATTAAATAATATAATTAGGAAAGGAACAGCAAATAATAATTACCCTGACTATTTTGTTGAGAATAATAAGACTATAAACGACATGAACGAGGTAGTCAATGAGTTTAATGATTTTTTTGTGAACGTGGGACCAAGATTGGCTGACGGCATCCCAGATCGGTCAGGAGAAGCGGAGGCAGCGGGAGATGGGATAGATATAAACTCACACTCAATGTTCTTGAGAGCTGTTGAAGAGCACGAGATTATTGATATTATCAACAAGAGTAAGAACAAAACCTCTACTGACTGGAATGGGCTTGATATGACCGTGATCAAGGAAGTCATTGAGAGTGTTGTGAAACCTTTAAGGCACATCTTTAACTTGTCTTTTCAAAAGGGTATATTTCCAGGTAAAATGAAAACTGCAAAGGTGATCCCAGTATTTAAAACAGGGGAGAAGCACCACTTCACTAATTATAGACCTGTGTCCCTACTTTCACAATTCTCTAAAATCTTGGAAAAACTTTTCATTGATAGGTTAGACAACTTTATAGAGAAACATAACTTGTTATCAGATAGCCAATATGGATTTAGAGCCAACAGGTCAACCAATATGGCATTAATGGAGCTAACAGAGGAAATAACCAATTGCATCGATAAGGGAAGGTATGCCGTAGGAATATTTATAGATTTAAAGAAAGCGTTTGATACAATTAATCATGATATATTAATTAGTAAAATGGAAAGATATGGAATCAGAGGAGTGGGGCTTAAGTGGTTGAAAAGCTATATCAGCAACAGACAACAATTTGTGCAGTTGGGAGATCACAAATCATCATGCTTAGAGATTAAATGTGGAGTCCCGCAGGGGTCGGTACTTGGTCCAAAACTATTTATTTTGTATATAAACGATATATATAAAGTATCAAAACAATTTAAATTTGTCATTTTTGCAGATGACACCAACATCCTTTGTTCTGGAGGAAATTTACAGCAGCTCTTAGAGATGATTAAAATAGAAATAAATAAATTAAAAATATGGTTTGATGTCAATAGATTATCATTGAATTTGAATAAAACCAAATTAATGATTTTTGGAAATCGAAAATTAGATGCAAGAGTGCAACTGGTAGTGGACCAGGTTGCTATTGAGCAGGTATATGAAATAAAATTTCTAGGGGTATTTCTAGACTGCAAGCTTTCTTGGAAGCCGCAGATAAAATATGTAAGATCCAAAATATCAAGGAGCATTGCTGTACTGGGGAAAGCCAAACATTTACTAGAACAGAGGGTGTTGTATATTTTATATTGTTCACTTGTAGTGCCGTATCTGACCTACTGTGTGGAGGTTTGGGGTAATGCCTATAAAACAACTTTACAACCATTATGTATACTACAAAAAAGAGCATTGAGAATTGTACACCATGTTGGGTACAGGGATCATACAAATATACTGTTTTTGAATTCCAAGTGTCTTAAGTTTATGGATCTGGTCAAGTTCAAAACTGCTCAAATAATGTACAAAGCAAAGAATCATTTACTTCCTAGGAACATTCAAAATGTATTTAAGGACAGAGACTGTGTTTATAATTTAAGAGGAAAAAATAATTTTGAGAAACGTTTTGGGCGTACAAACTTGAAGAACATGAGCATTTCACATGGTGGAGTGACTCTGTGGAACGGTCTGGATGATGAAATTAAAAATAGTGGAACTATTGCACTGTTTAAGAAGAGGTTTAAATATACTTTGCTTATGAGCTACAGAGAAGAAGCATGAGGGGGGGAGGGGGGGTTGAGGGTACATTATGGTTCCACTTAGTGCTAAAATAAATAGACAAATCATAATATTATATAAAGGGAACCTTGACACATTTGTTTATTTTTAAATTGTATAATTAGGGGTAGGACCAGATAAGCTCAGGCTTCATTCCTGCTCCTTTTCGAACTGTACTATATTTTGTTTTGCTTTTGTTTTAACTTTTCTTTTCTTTTAATGCATTATTGTATATTTTGTATTTTTATTGTCATTTTTATTTAAAAGAGTTCGAAATAAACATTCATTCATTCATTCATTCATTCATTCATTCATACCTGTGTTCACCCAGGTGGGTGTGGTTTTGCATGACTCCATGGCCTTGCCTGCAGTCACACCTGTGTGTGATTGCAGCACACAGAAATCACAGGACCTCACACATAGAAATAAAGTTGAGTGAAGTCAAGAATACCTAAACTAAAGTCTGAATATGGTGGAACACCAGACTCCAAACATTAAAAATCAATAATACTGTGGAGGTACTGAATGAAGTGAACAGAAATTTTCAAATTTTCAATATTTTCAATATTCATGAATGTATTTTATTATTTATCTCACAATAGTCAACTTGGGGGGGGGGGGGGGGGTGATGGCGGGTGGGGGGGGGGGTTATGTGGTGGGTATGGTGCGTTTGTTTGGGTTGGGTTGTGAACTCTAAACCAGTGGTTCTCAAACATTTTCATGTCAAGGACCCCCAAATTGACATGCATTCTGCAGACCCCCATATGAAAATATTTTCTGCTAGGGAAAATAGCCGATCTACAAGCTCAAAATGGGCAGTAATGGGACGCGTTTGTGAGCTTGTAGATTGGCTATTTTCAAAGTATAAAATGGGATTAAAGTGGTCAAATGTTCCATATTTTGCTGTGGACTGCCTGGAACTTCCTCAAGGACCCCTTGAGGTCCTCAGACCAAACTTTGAGCATCATGCAGATGGCGCTGTTTTTCCTTTATGTTTTCAGATTGCACTTAAGAACGAAAAAGGCACCCTAAGAGTGCTCCAGAGTGTGCATAGATTCTGTTCTTACCTACGAACAAATCACAGCTAAGAAAATATTGAGGGATCCCAAAACCTTCTTAAAAACTTCCTAAGTGGGTCTAAGAACAAATTTCCTCTTAAGAACTTCTTAAGAACAGTTGGCGCATGAGGCCCAATGTTTGTAAACAAAAAAACTAAAATACATCGCATGGATGCACCTGGGACGTATCCTCAGTGATGTATCCCAAGGTCATCGGGGTTTCGGGTCTCCCAACATCATACCCCTCACTCAGGTGACCCAGCCTTGAGCTTGAGGCTTGAATGGCCCTCCTATAAAGGCCTCACCGTGGGTTTGTTGGGCTTCTTCCTCACGGAAGACACAGGCTGGGGCGCCAACCCATACTTCTCCCGGGTGCCGTCTACATTCCGGCTGCCACCCGTCTCTCCGGTGGTCACCAGACTATTCCTGGTTGTCACGTAGTCTATTCCTATGAGTCACTATAAATAGAATAACTAAAACAAAAATACATCCCAAGGTAATCGGGGTTTCGGGTCTCCCAACAAATAATTGGTCTATAAATCTCACACTATTAAGGCAACCGGCCTGTTCCACGCGCTGCACAAAGTGCCTTTTTTCACTTGAGCACCTGCCCCTCTAAATGTCTGTGCATGCACGCCACTGATGCCTGTATATTTAGCCTACTGTAGATCTCCCTCCCTGTACTGTCAGCCCAGACAATTGTGCCACTATAATGTATAAAGTTGGTGGTGCATATTTATTGTGGTACAGATGATGGGTGCGGGGCTGTAGATACTTTTAGGCGATGTCATCGCTAATACAGTATGTGTAATTGGAATTTATTTTACCCTCAAGGTGGCACTAAATCAACATATGTACTATTAATCTCCTAAGGAGAAACAAGATTCACACAGCAAATTCCATGGCAATAGTGTTCAACATATCTTGGTGTGGAGAGACAGACATAAATCCAGACTTACAGCCATGCAGAACAGAACCCTGTGAGCAGTAATAGCCTACGTATTGTAATGATACTAGCTGCAATGATGATGAGGTAAGAGGAGGGAGGGAGAGAGAGATATAACTAATAAATAACTACAAGTTTGTATACTGTAGCTCCCAGCATATTTCCTGCAGTTTATAGCAGCAAACGTATAGCACCATTTAAACGAGAGTATTAGAGAACATGATAATGATGAAGACAATAATAGTAAGAGACTAGCCAGTAGCGACTTTACTTGTGAAGGTTAGAAATACACTGGAACAGAAACAACACAACCAAATGGTGCAGTCAAAAAAGTGTTCACAATGCCAATATATGTGCATTATATGTTTACTACCCACTACAACAACATTCAACGTTATTTATAGGTACAGTCCTTTATGAAACAAAGTTACAAAGTGCTTTACAAAAAAAAATAAAAAAAAGATAAACGATAGCAGAATAAGACAAGAAATAGCATGATGAGATGAAAAGAAAATAGTATGAAATGGCATTATATAGTTATTCATATAGTTGGTCGGTAACTTTAAATAGTTGTCACTTTGTAGCCTACTTGATGAATGAATATCTTGGGAGTTCACTGTGTGATTACCGGTATTTATGTATCTTCTATAGGTTTAACACAGGGCAGCTTGCCAGTCTTTTGGCAGAGGTAGAGCAGAGGCTGAACAAACCCAGTGACCACAGAAATGAGCAGACATACTGCAACCCCAAGTTCAAGGTCTAGATCTAGATCTAGACCTTGAATGAAAAAAATAAGTAAAATGCACCAAAGTAAGTAACTTCCTAAAAATGACCCCATGATCAGGCAGATGATAATGAAGGCTCTCCTCTTCATGCTGTTGTCCCTCTCCCTCCCCGTCTCCCCTGCCCTGGGCTGTTTCAGAGCCCTGAGAACGGCCAGGCTGCACAACAGCATCACTGACATGAAAAACAGGAATTCACTCAAATAAGCGTAATAAAGTATCTGGCTATTAGGCAGCATGTATATCAGAACAGTTAACAGCGAAGCTCCAATAATGACCAACCAGGCCACCACGGAGCAAGCCACCCTGTACCTGAGGGGTTTGTACTTGAGGAAGATCACTGGGTGAACGACTGCCATGAACCTCTCTACGCACATACAGCACTGGAAGACGGGACGTCCGGTTAACAGGAAACCACGAACGAATACTACAAGCGGGAAAATGTTACTCTTGATAACAGCCGGTAGATATAACAAGCTGAAGATGATCTCACATATGCTCAGATTGAGTGTGAAGAACTCTGATGCCATTGTTCCAGCTGGTCCGGTTAATACCAGCCACATAACCCAGCTGTTGATGGGGGCTCCCAGGACCAGGTTGATTGTTGTGCTGGTGATGAGTACAATGTTAGCGTTGCTGTAGATGGAGGACTCATTTGACGTGTTCATCTTCCTGGCAGCTTTGATTGTAGTGCGCTCTGTCTTTTCACAATTCAGTAAAGTCTTTTAGACAAACTAACAAAGGACAGTAAAAGACAGAGAGACAGAGACAAAGACAGAGAGACATAAGAGACATATTGATTAGCTAAACACCTCAAATAATAGGCTACACATCAAAACACAACAATAATACTAATCAAAACACCTTTACAACATAATACTAATCAAAATGACTCTATAATACTGATAAAATGGTAGGTATAATACCTGCAATCAGACCTTGACCTGCTGTGTCCAATTGTCTGTGCACTTTGCTGTTCACACATGCAATGTACCACCTGTTGAAGTGGCTGAAATATGCAAAATAGTTCTCATATTCTGACAGGTCATCAGTGTTCATCCATCATCAACAAACATTTGGAGGCAGTCACTCAGGCAGCTGAAATATACAGAAGAGTGACTTGAAATTTGCATAACAAATTTGATTAATTGAAACTGTGAATAATGTAGATATAATGCAAAATAATTAGAAATGAAAAGTGGTACCTCTTGAGTTTATATATAAATATACAGTATTATATTCTAATAAGACATCTTCAAATTATATGCTTATATTTTGTGAGAGTCAATGTGTATTTTTGCCATCATTGTGTAGCGAGATTGGTCTGTGAAAATAGGACATCATTTTAATTTAAACTTTGAAGAAAGATAGCTCATAATACAGTATAGATACAACAGTATCACATCACTATGTCTACAGTAAATGCACAATTGTACACAATTGTCAGTGGTGTGCACAGATAGACACTAGCGGGTGCTAGAGCAATCCCTGCCCTTTTCCCTCTGGACAAATGTGCCCTTTAAAAATACTGTACAGTGTACACTGTACAGTATGTGGACCATGGTGACATTGATCAATTCTTGATAAAAAAGCTTCTAATATATTATTTAGGCCCCAAAATCTATAGACGCCTTAACAGATGACGTCACACTGATAAGCAACAGCATGCGCGCGCATACCGGCAGCACAAGAACCCTGTCACTCATAAGAGGCAATGGAAAAGTTCTAACTGCACTCACGTGTAAAAGATGCACCATCAAACTTTCAGATGTTGTTTTTCTCCCAGTGTGGAGGAAGAATGATTAGGTTTATTATTGTGATCTCTCGCCCTTGAAATATATAATCCTTGGTTTCTGTTTGTGTTTGAACAATAATAGCAATTCAAATCAGTTGTCCTCAACCACACCTCCAGTCGCTGTTCACGGCAGCAGAGCCTCACCTGCAGCCCATCAAGTATAATTAATGCTTCGTCCCGCGACGGTGTCTCAGGCGCAGAACTCTAAGCTCACAACAGTCGCATCCGCGATGCGATGTGAGCTTGTATATTAGCTGTTCTCTGTGCGCAATACTGTTGCGCTTTGAAGTATAAATGTCTCCTAGGGTGCACCTCACTAGCCAACACACAAGAGGAGGTTGAATGAACTGAAACCAGCGCTCCCCAAAACAACAGGTTTGGAGATCTGTTGGGAATTGATTACATGAAACAGTCACCCGTGCGCCCAGTCCCATTGGGCCTCATGCGCCAACCGTTCTTAAGAAGTTCTTAAGAGGAAATTTGTTCTTAGACCCACTAAGGAAGACGGTTTTGGGATCCCTCAATGTTTTCTTAGCTGTGATTTGTTCGTAGGTAAGAACAGAGTCTACGCACACTGTGGAGCACTCTTAGGGTGCCTTTTTTGTAGCCTGGCTAATAAGCCAGATCGAATCAGCCGTTGGCAAAAATAAAATTGCCTGCCGGCGGATTACGGTCTGGAGAGGCTCAATTGTACGCCCATTTCCTACACCAGAGAACTGGTGTGGCCAATCGGGACACGGTATGCAATATGGGTGGGCTTTGGTACAGTGACGTTCAATGCTTGAGACCTTTGACTGACAGTAGCTCTGACCAATTGCGTCAAAGAGAAAATGTTTGAACCCGCCCCCCGGGAAACAAGATCCATACACAGCATCTCCAGACTCAAATACCACACGACAGTGTGATTTGAGTCTGGCTTATTAGCCAGGCTACCTTTTTTGTTCTTAAATGCAATCTGAAAACATAAAGGAAAAACAGCGCCCTCTGCATGATGCTCAAAGTTTGGTCTGAGGACCTCAAGGGGTCCTTGAGGAAGTTCCAGGCAGTCCACAGCAAAATATGGAACATTTTACCACTTTAATCCCATTTTATACTTTGAAAATAGCCAATCTACAAGCTCACAAACGCGTGCATTACTGCCCATTTTGAGCTTGTAGATCGGCTATTTTCGAGACATTTTGATAAATCTTCAAAACATTTCCCTAGCAGAAAATATTTTCATATGGGGGTCTGCAGAATGCATGTCAATTTGGGGGTCCTTGACATGAAAATGTTTGAGAACCACTGGTGGTTTAGAGTTTACAACCCAACCCAAACAAACGCACCATACCCACATGCTTACGAACAATTCTGTTTCAGGAACCGTTTCAGGAATCTGACTCTTAGGAATTCACTTAGGAAGAAATGTAAGACGAAAAGTTAGGAACTTATTGGCGCATGAGGCCCAATGGGCCAGTCAAATTCATGAAACATTCTTAAGTAGGCAGAATTGTTCGTATAAGCATGTTCTTATGATGATTAATCCAAATCCTCGTAACTTGAAGGGGTGTGCCAGTTCATTCAAATTATCATAGGTAGATGCCCCACATATCCTAATTAGCATCCTAATTACCATAGGGAACCGCCCCACCAACCCCATATAAGGCATTGGGAATTCACTTTCCTACCTGTGTTCACCCAGGTGGGTGTGGTTTTGCATGACTCCATGGCCTTGCCTGCAGTCACACCTGTGTGTGATTGCAGCACACAGAAATCACAGGACCTCACACATAGAAATAAAGTTGAGTGAAGTCAAGAATACCTAAACTAAAGTCTAAGGCCTCTTTTAGACGGCGACCATCTCCAGATAAAACGGCAAAGTCCCGTTGCGTCTGCATTCTGCAGACCCCCATATGAAAATATTTTCTGCTAGAAGAAACAGCAGAAAACACAGGCTGGGGCGCCAACCCATACTGCTCCCGGGTGCCGTCTACATTCCGGCTGCCACCCGTCTCTCCGGTGGTCACCAGACTATTCCTGGTTGTCACGTAGTCTATTCCTATGAGTCACTGACTCACTATAAATAGAATAACTAAAACAAAAATACATCCCAAGGTAATCGGGGTTTCGGGTCTCCCAACAAATAATTGGTCTATAAATCTCACACTATTAAGGCAACCGGCCTGTTCCACGCGCTGCACAAAGTGCCTTTTTTCACTTGAGCACCTGCCCCTCTAAATGTCTGTGCACGCACACCACTGATGCCTGTATATTTAGCCTACTGTAGATCTCCCTCCCTGTACTGTCAGCCCAGACAATTGTGCCACTATAATGTATAAAGTTGGTGGTGCATATTTATTGTGGTACAGATGATGGGCGCGGGGCTGTAGATACTTTTAGGCAATGTCATCGCTAATACAGTATGTGTAATTGGAATTTATTTTACCCTCAAGGTAGCACTAAATCAACATATGTACTAATAATCTCCTAAGGAGAAAGAAGATTCACGTTTGTATACTGTAGCTCCCAGCATATTCCTGCAGTTTATAGCAGCAAACGTATAGCGCCATTTAAACGAGAGATGAAGACAATAATAGTAAGAGACTAGCCAGTAGCGACTTTACTTGTGAAGGTTAGAAATACACTGGAACAGAAACAACACAACCAAATGGTGCAGTCAAAAAAGTGTTCACAATGACAATATATGTGCATTATATGTTTACTACCCACTACAACAACATTCAACTTTATTTATAGGTACAGTCCTTTATGAAACAAAGTTACAAAGTGCTTTACAAAAAAAAAGAAAAAAGATAAACAATAGCAGAATAAGACAAGAAATAGCATGATGAGATGAAAAGAAAATAGTATGAAATGGCATTATATAGTTATTCATATAGTTGGTCGGTAACTTTAAATATAGGGATCAATTAATAAATCTAAGTTGTCACTTTGTAGCCTACTTGATGAATGAATATCTTGGGAGTTCACTGTGTGATTACCGGTATTTATGTATCTTCTATAGGTTTAACACAGGGCAGCTTGCCAGTCTTTTGGCAGAGGTAGAGCAGAGGCTGAACAAACCCAGTGACCACAGCAATGAGCAGACATACTGCACTCCCAAGTTCAAGGTCTAGATCTAGCCCTTGAATGAAAAAAATAATTAAAATGCACCAAAGTAAGTAACTTCCTAAAAATGACCCCATGATCAGGCAGATGATAATGAAGGCTCTCCTCTTCATGCTGTTGTCCCTCTCCCTCCCCGTCTCCCCTGGCATGGGCTGTTTCAGAGCCCTGAGAACGGCCAGGCTGCACAACAGCATGACTGACATGAAAAACAGGAATTCAATCAAATAAGCGTAATAAATTCTCATATTAGCCAGCATGTATATCAGAACATTTAACAGCGAAGCTCCAATAATGATCAACCAGGCCACCACGGAGCAAGCCACCCTGTACCTGAGGGGTTTGTACTTGAGGAAGAGCACTGGGTGAACGACTGCCATGAACCTCTCTACGCACATACAGCACTGGAAGACGGGACGTCCGGTAAACAGCAAACCATTAATGAATATTCCAAGCGGGATAATTTTATTATTGATATAAACCGGAAGATAGCCGGAATATAACAAGCTCAAGATGATCTCACATACGCTCAGATTGAGTGTGAAGAACTCTGAGGCCATTGTTCCAGCTGGTCCGGTTAATACCAGCCACATAACCCAGCTGTTGATGGGGGCTCCCAGGACCAGGTTGATTGTTGTGCTGGTGATGAGTACAATGTTAGCGTTGCTGTAGATGGAGGACTCATTTGACGTGTTCATCTTCCTGGCAGCTTTGATTGTAGTGCGCTCTGTCTTTTCACAATTCAGTAAATTATTTTAGACAAACTAACAAAGGACAGTACAAGACAGAGAGACAGAGACAGAGAGACATAAGAGACACTTTGATTAGATAAACTCCTCTGTAACATACTGTAATAGGATACAAATCAAAACACATAACATGATACTAATCAAAACACCTTTACAACATAATACTAATAAAAAATAACTATAATACTGATAAAATGGTAGGTATAATACTTGCAACCAGACCTTGACCTGTTGTGTCCTCTTGTCAGTGCGCTTTGCTGTCCACACATGCACTTTTGAAGGAGGCTGATATGCAAAATAGTTATCATATTCTGAGTCTCTGACAGGGCATCAGTGTTCATTTGCATAACAATTTAGATGAATTGAAACAGTGAGTAATGTAGATGAAATGCAAAATAATTAGAAATGGAAAGTGGTACCTCTTGACTTTATATATAAATATACACTATTATATTCTATTGCGATATCTTAAAATTAGTGCTTATATTTTCTATGTGGTTTTTGCTATCATTGTGCAGCGAGATTGGTCTGTGACAATAGGACATAATTTTAAATATAATTTAAACTTTGACGAAAGATAGCTCATAATACAGTATAGATAGACAGACAGACAGATACGGCAGTGGTGCCACCACTACGTCTACAGTAAATGTCTGTTACAGATGTAATCATCCGTTTATTTAGCCTACATCTCCCTCCATGTACTGTCAGCCTAGACAATATTGTGCCACTATAATGTAAAGTTGGTGGTTTGTTTGCATGCATATTTATTGTGGTGCAGATTGGCTCTCATAACAGGTTGGATGGGCTGTACATACTGTACATTTAAATATAAATAAATAAAAAAAGTCTTCTGAAAGAATATATATTCAAAGATTTGTGCCACATTTTCACGATTTAAAAAAAATAGCAGACCTACAAGCTCGTAGCGCGCCACTCGGTGGCGCGCTATGAGCTTGTAGATCTGCTATTTTTCAATAGCTAAAGTATAACATAATGCTTAGTTAAAAGTAAAACACCAAAAGGGGTTCCCGTACAGAATGGGTTAAGCGAGGTCATCGTAATGTGTGTAATTGGAATTTATTTTAACCTCAAGGTGGCACTAAATCAACCAGTTGGGTCACCAAGATCTGTGCTCTAAGGAGAAAGAAGATTCACACAGCAAACTCCATGGCAATGCTGCCAATTATAGCTTTCAACATAGACAGACAGAAATCCAGACTTACAGTCATGCAGGTATTTAAACAGAACCCTGTGAGCAGTAATAGCCTACGTATTGTAATGATACCAGCTGCAACTAGAAAAAGTGCCCTTCTGGGCACAGGTCTCCACCAGGAGGATAGGACTGTGTGAGATGTTTGGCAAAATGTTTAGGAGTAATATAAACATGTTTTTTAGTTTTAGTTTTTTTGCAACCATTTTCTTCATTTTGTTGAGGAAATGCAGATCCACTCATAGCATCTCTGAGGATAGAATTCTGGATGAGCAGGACATGTGCAGCATTTTGAATGAAACGGGCCACTCCTGAAAACTTTGGAAGGCAATCTTAGCCAATCAGTGTAGAATCGGAGAAATCCAACAGACTCGTCTTGATCACATGACTACAGAGATCATGTGGACCGATTTGCGTGAGATTTGGATGAAATCTGTGCGACTAACATAAGCAATGTGTTTTGCAGAAATCGGCCTAATGGTGGCGCTATAACCGGCAGATGTGGAGGGATGCAGGGACAATGTTTTTCCATGGCCTCTAGGGAGTGCACATACATAAGTTGTATACAGATCGATGCAGTTATAGCTAAAAACAGGAATTTGCCTGTTATAGCGCCACCGTGAGGCTGATTTGGGGAAAAAAATTGTGGCCTCAGCCTAGTGGAAATGTGCGTGTATAATTTCACGGAAATTGCACACTGTTTGTGATTTGTGGCATTTTGTTCGAAACGGACCAATCGTGTGAGCTTTGGAAGCCAATCTTAGCCAATCAGGATGGAAGATGGGAAATGGTGCCGCTCCGTGTTGATCACATGACTATGGAGATAGTGTATAACGAATTGTGTGATGTATGGATAAAATGTGTACGAGTAATCTACATAAATGTGTTTTGCCTAAATCGGCCTCATGGTGGCGCTATAACAGGCCGTTGAGGAATATTTGGGGCAGAGGTTCGTCGTTGGCATCCAGGGAGTGTGTGTGCAAAGTTTGGCATGGATCGGGCCAACGGTGCCGGAGATTAGCTGATAACGGACGGACGGAAGGAAGGACGGACGGACGGACGGACGGAAGGACACACACACACACGGACGGAGTGCAAAACATACTCTCTCCCCATGCCTTCGGCCTGGTGGAGACAATGATGAGGTAATGCAAACCAGAGGGTGCAGAGGAGGGAGGGAGAGAGAGAGAGAGAGAGAGAGAGAGAGAGATTTCACTAATAAAGAACTACAAGTTTCTATAGCCCCCAGAATTTTCCTGCAGTTTGTAGCAGCAAACGTATAACGCCATTAAATCGAGATTATGAGAGAACATGATAATGACGAAGACAACAATAGTAAGATAGCTAGCCAGTAGCCAGTTTACTTGTGAAGGTTAGAAATAGCCAACACTGGAACAGAAACAAGTTAATAACCCAACCAAATGGTGCAGCCAAAACACATCATATTACACACAATGCCAAAATGTGCATTATATATTTTTACTACCCACTACAACAATATTCAACTTTATTTATAGGCTACAGCCCTTTCGGAAACAAAGTTACAAAAAACAAAACAATATGCTTTACAAAAAACAAACAAACAGCAGAATAAGACAAGAAACAGAATGATTAGATGAAAAGAAAATAGTATAAAATGGCATAATATACAATACATATAGTTATGTGTATATTCTTGGTTATAGTACATTATAGACTTGGTTTGTTACGTCTTTTCAACATTGCGTGGTATTCTGGGGCAGTGCAGAGGGAGTGGCAAACCGGGGTGCTGGTCCCACTGTTTAAAAAGGGGGATCAGAGGGTGTGGTTAATGGTAAATGGTGCATTCATATAGCGCCTTTATCCAAGGCGCTTTACAGAGATTGTGCATTACATTCACCCATTCACACACACATTCACACACTGATGCCGGAGGAAACCATGCAAGGCACCAACCTGCACATCGGGAGAAATTAGGGGTTCAGAGTCTTGCTCAAGGACACTTCGACCCTAACTCCGGGGGAGCCCGGGTTCGAACTGGGAACCTTGTGGTTTCCATCCGGTCACTACCCCTGAGCCACTGCCGCACTGTGTGCCAACTACAGAGGTATTACTCAGCCTCCCTGGGAAAGTTTACGCCAAGGTACTGGAAAGGAGGGTCCGGCCTATAGTCAAACCTCAGATTCAAGAGGAGCAATGTGGATTCCGTCCTGGCCGTGGAACTGACCAGATATATACTCTTGCAGGGATTCTGGAGAAGGCCTGGGCGTATGCATATCCCGTCTACATGTGTTTTCGGTGGGGGGTTGACTTCCGCCAGGGTTGTGCATTGTCACCTATCCTGTTTGTGATTTTGCATGGTCATGGACAGGATCTCGAGGTGAAGTCGTGGCGGAGAGTGTATACGGCTAAGGGTTGCATCACTGCTTTTTGCAGATGATGTGGTCCTGATGGCACCATCGGTCCAAGACCTTCAGCTCTCACTGGACCAGTTCGCAGTCGAGTGTACGTCGGCTGGGATGAGGATCAGCATCTCCAAATCTGAGGCCATGGTTGTCAGCAGGAAACCGATGGATTGTGCAGTCCAAGTAGCTAATGAGACATTACCCCTGCAGGCGAAGGATTTAAGTATCTCGGGGGCTTGTTCGCGAGTGAGGGGAGGACGGAGAAGGAGATCAGCCGGGGAATCGGAGCGGCAGGGACAGTATTGCAGTCGCTGTACCGCACTGTTGTGACAAAAAGAGAGCTGAGCCAAAAGGCAAAGTAAAGTTACTATATTTACCCAGGGTAACTGGACTAAGCATCAGATACTTGTTTACAGCCAGGCCCTGCTCATAGAACATTTCATGGTAGTGGTTCAATGCCTTGCTCAAGGGCACTTCAGCGGTGGTAATTTTAACGTGCCAGTCCGGGGATACGAACTGGCGACCTTCCGGTATCAAGACCGCTCCGCAAACCGTTCGGCCACCGCTGCCACCAAATCTCTCTGTCTACTGTGCAATCTTCATACCTACTCTCACCTATGGTGATGATGTGTGGGTCAAGACCGAAAGTCAAGAATAAGGTCGCGAATACAAGCAGCTGAAATGTGTTTTCTCCGACGGGTGGCTGGCATCTCCCTTAGAGATAGGGTGAGAATTTCAGTCACACGAGAGACGTCCCACTAGGAGGAGACCCCGGGGCAGACCAAGGCGCAGTTGGAGGGATTACATCGACTCACTGGCCTTGGAATGCCTCGGGATCCGCCAGAAGGAAGTTACTAATGTTGCTCTGAAGACGGAAGTCTGGAGCCCTCTGGGTGCTGCTCCAGTGGCTCACTTCCTTCCTGGACTACAATTCCCATAATGCTTTGGTGCACTGCTCCTCCTTGTGGATAGGGTGAGTGCTGTCTTAAGGCCTATTCATAGTCTGGATTTTCGGTGGTGAGGTGACCATCGCTCCGGTGGTGAGCTGACCACCGGAGCTGAAATAACGTTGAGCGGTGGTGAGTAAAAACAGACAGAAGGGCTGGAGCGGTGGTTTGCTCTTCACCGTGGCTCGTGACGTCATGTTGTAGTTCGGTGGTCACCCCACCACCGAAAATCCAAATATGTATGAGCCTTTACTGAGACAACATGTAGACCAGACACTGCTGAAATCTAAAATATCTAAAACCACATATTACACACCTAAAGACCCCCAGGAAAGTATTCTAAATCTTCTAAACGTCATTAACATATTTGTTTTTATTTGTCCCTTTAACTGTCTACTAGTCACTTTGTAGCCACTTGATGAACTAATATATTAGGAGTTCACTGTGTGATTATTTATGTATCGTCTATAGGTTTAACAGGGCAGTTTGCCAGTCTTTCGGCAGAGGTACAGCAGATGCTGTACCAACCCACTGACCACAGTGATGAACATACAGCAAGTGCTTTAGCTGGTGTCAGGTGAAAATAGTTTTTGACCAGCCAAAGTGAGAATAATGCACCAAATAAAGAAAGTTTCCCACACATGACACCATGATCAGGCAGATGATAGTGAAGGCGTCCCTCTCCCTCCCTGATTCCCCTGGCATGGGCTGTTTCAGAGCCCCAGAACAACATGAAAATGATGTGTACACAGGTGTGCAGCATCCACTTTAAATGAGGCGGTGTGAGCATGGCTGCTGCCCACATGTTTTGGTTTTGCTGCTCATGTCATCCATCTCCTCCAGCTAAGTTTATCCTGCAGGGAACATGACAGACCTGCCATCTCATGTTTCATCTGCTCTGGCAGAGATGGATTTGTGTATTGTTCCGACTTCGGTGAACTTACCTTTCCCGCAGCAATGTGTGTGGCGACAACTAAGGCAACAATTGGTGGAGGTGAGGCCGTCTTTGCCCCTGGCTGTGTGTGTTGGGTGCCGTGGCCTGTGACGCAGGTCAAGGGGTGCCGCAGAATACTTTGATAATGTTTGGAATTTATCACTTCAGTTTAACCACTTAAACAACAATTTAGTCAAATAAATTGACCTGATTTGCTCTGTACCTTTGCTGCGTTCTTTTTCAATCTACACCGAATCTCTTCGCCCCAAAACAGCTGAACAAGCAAGTCCACAACACTAGGGATGCTGGGGTACATGTGGTTAAACGTCAAGTATAAAGTTATTAATTTTCAAACTGTCATAATGAAAAGGGATATCGACACACGCGTTCCACACCCCCACAGGGAGTGCAGTGCCCGGCATCAAGTCGGTCGGACCCGCGGTTCTCCAGAACCACCACAAAAGGCTTTGGTCAGGCTCTGCCAGTGGGCCTAGTCAGCATAAATCCCTTCACCTATGCAATTTCCAGCCTCTGCCTCAGCCAATTGATTGCCATGGCAACCACACACCTGCCAATTGATTACTTAATCAGTCCACTTTTCACAGTCAGTTTGCACTCTACACACACAGGCAAACAGACACATACAGAGATCTCCATGTGGGACACAGACAGACAGTTAAAATGGTTGCTATATAACAAGTTGACAACGGGTATTATTAGGTTATTCCCAAGTTGCATCGTTCCCAAGTAGGCCGGTGGCCGACGGGCAAGTACAAGTCTAGTACATGTAAGGTGCTGTAAAGTCACAATGTAACTCCCCCTTAGTTACATTGCGACTTTACAGCATGCCATGGATGAAAAAGATATTTACAGGGCCCAGACCTGAGCCAAAAGTGTTTGAGAACTAGTTTCTATAGAGACTATACTCTAGTCCCGGAAAAGGGTCACAATCCTGTAATACAAGGGAATGATTCACATACATATCTGAGCTTAAATTGGCACGCAAATGTGAAATAGTCCCCATATTCAAATATATATTAGTTAGTTAGTTAGTTAGTTAGTTGTTAGTTTTGCAAATATATATTATCTCTATACAGCAGCAGTTCCCAAACTATAAGGAATTGCTTTGGCAACTGAAAAATAGATTTTATTTTTTTATTTTTATAATAAAGAAATAGAAAAAAGGGAGTATATCTCGGAACAAATCGGATCTCGGCCCGTACGTCTTTTAAAAACGAATGTTGGGTCCACTCGGATCTCGGAACCATTTTTTCGGGTCCTTCCAGGTCCGTCATTTGAAAAAAGTCCTGGAAACCAGTCAGAAAACAACAACAAACAAATTAGGATCTGTCATCTTGGTTCATGGTCACATAATTGACCATATTTTGATACCAATACTTATGTAGCCTTTTACTTGCGAGTACATTTTCCACCACTGTGAACTCTATACCAGTGGTTTTCAACCAGTGGTCCAGGGACCACCAGTGGTCCTTGAGGGGGTTCTAGGTGGTCCCCAGCTAATGGAGAGTTGGTAACCAAATGGACCCTCAGGAGTCAGGAGTGGGACCCCTATGGATCTTAAGAGTGTTTCATTTTATGCTCTCAAGAGTTACATTATTGTTAAATATCTAGCATTACTTAATTTACAAGAAGTCTACCCAATTAGAGAACGTAGAAGAATTGTTATTTTGATAAACATTTGCCAACAGTATGGAATTGTGTGTCAACGATAACAAAATATTCTTTAGTTTTAGGTCTGAGAGGCTAACATCTCATCATCAAATGGTGGGCCGTGGCTCAAATGCTGAATATTATTTATTCTGCATTTGAGCCACGGACCCCCATTTTGTCCTTGATATGAAAAAGGTTGAAAACCACTGCTTCTATCTCTATAGAGCGTCGCAGTCCCGCCCCCTTTCATGACGACGCCAGGCCCAGGAAATAATTCCCAATGCATTTTCCCCATAGACATTTCAAAAAGTATTTATTTAAAGACCTTCTAAGCGTCGTACGAAACCAACTCGAGTCGTGACAAATCATGACAACAAACAATATTTTGGACCAAACAAATAATTACAAAGAAGAAAAACAACAACAAAAGTTGTAACCTGCCGTTTTTTTCTACTTTCTAATTCTTTGTTTGGCCCAAAACATCGTGTTTATTGTCATGATTTGTCACGACAAGAGTTGGCTTTGTCCGCGGCGTAAACGTCTTTAAATAAATACTTTCTGAAAAGTCTATGAGGAAAATGAACGTGGATTTATTTTCCGGGTCGGAACTGCGACGCTCTATACCGCCAACCATTACATTGAAGTAGGCCTACCCTTGAGCAGCCCTAAATACCCCCCCCCCCCCCCCGTTCTGCTCCAGTGGCTCTTGTGTCCAGTCAGTGGCCATGCACCAGTGTGAAGGAGCAGGGTTTTGGTTTGTGTCTCATCCTCCTGTCCTCTACAACAGGTGCTGCCTCACGACAGCAAGGCCCGCCGGCTGTTTGTGACCAGCGGGGGTCTGAAGAAGGTCCTGGAGGTCAAGGTCGAACCCGGCTCCGCCCTGCAGGAGCACATTAACACCATCAACGGATGTTACCCCGAGGAGATCATCAGGTGGATGACAGCTTGCACGCTACGCCCACACGCCATTTGCTTCATATTGTTCCCACTCTGCCATCTTTCCTTTCACTGTCACTCACCCCACACACACACACACACACACGCACGCACGCACGCCACACACACACACACACACACACACACACACACACACACACAATCAAAAGCAATAACTAAGAAGCATAAACGCATAAAGAAGCAGAATAAGGTTTATCCATACTGTAGTATACCTGTAGCTTTGCACCGTCTTGTGTCTGAGTTTGAGTTTAGACTGACCTCTGGTGGCCATCTGTCTTCACCAGGACTTTATCATGTTTTCCTTTTATTTAGATTGTACCACAATGATTGACTCAATAATGTATTGAGTCAATCAATATCTATCCATCTATCTATCTATCTACTATGGCAGAGATTAAAATAGGGTGCATTTTGCATCCCCAAACGCAGTTTATAGTTAAGGGACGCAATAAAACAACGACCTCTGCATCCACGGGATGCACTACTGTACTGTTTTTTTATTCTAGTTTATTTTGCTAGCTTTAGTTAAAATAATAATTTCTTGTTCTGTTTTCTACATGAATATAACCAGTTAAAAAAATGCTGCAATTTGTAAAAATGGCAAAATATAACTCCTAAATAAAACTCCTCATAAAATGTCCCTGGGACTCATCTAAAAGACCATCCCTGCATCCCGGGACTCATTACATTGAAGACCTATCTACATCACTGCTATGGTACAGTACATTGACCGTTGTGTTGTGTCGTTGCAGGTACTATTCCCCCGGCTACTCAGAGGTATTACTGGCCAGAGTGGAGAGCTACCAGCCGGGAGCCTGATCCTTTCAAGGACCCCCAGAACTCTCAGAGTTACAGAACCATGAGGGTTCAGCCTGGACCCCACTTTGATAACCAACTAGGGATGTCCCCATCATGTTTATTTTGCTCCCGATCCGATTCCGATCATTAGATCTTTGCCCGATCCGACATTTATATTTTTATAGAAGTTATGCCATATCAAAATATTCAAAATCACAGACAATATCCAGTTTAATATCATAGGACATGATACATAACATAATCCTTGTATCAGGATGTCCCGATCACGTTTTTTTGCTCTCAATCCGATTCCTATCATTTAAAAATGACGTGATCATCCCCGACTTCCGATAACGTGATCGGATCGGGACAACCCTATATCCCCAACGTCTCATTACTATGTTTTATTATGAAGATTGATGTGTCTCAGCCTTATACTATTAAAGCAGATTTAGTCTCAGCCTTGTATATTAAAGCAGATGTTTGGGTCTTTGAGCTGTTGTGAGACATTTGTTGTGTTAGGCTTGTAAACCTTGTGTTAAGTTAGTTTTTCTTCCAAAATGTAAAAAAGGGAAAAAGATTATATAGCCTGCTATGACCCTGAAGAACCCGTACCCCTGTTGAAGACCCCTGATATATCTGTAGAGGACACATTCCAGATGAGGTATATGCCAACACACTTTTGGGTTTGGGCCAATACCCAAACAATTATTATAATCAATACTTTCCTTGATTATGCAGTGAAAAGATGTGTATAAACACTAGCCAAAAGCACAAACCACTTCACTAGACTTTGCTTTGAGCAGAACAAGTGCTTTAATTGGTTTGAGTGAACGCTTATGGAAGGGAGTGTATTATTATCGTTATATTCATCAATATATGTGTAGAACAATAAACATCACAGAACATGAGTTGGCCTCTCTCATGGGAGAGGGAACGTCCACCAAACAACCATCATCGCAGACCACGCACGCGCGCACACAAACACACACGCACGCACACACGCATACATACACACACACACACAGCAATGTTAACTCTGGGGAGGCATAACCTATTAGGGGGTTTCCTTGCCCAAGTTGTTTTCGTGTGCAAATTCAACAGATTAGTCTCCCAATAACATTTTTGGAGACATTTTTGTTTCGTAAATCGGAAAGGCCAAAGGAAATTGCCGCAGCCCTGCCAGATTTTGCCTGTCCCCCAGGTCACCTATCGTATTTACAGTCTCCATTTAATTCCCTTAAGCACTTGACAAATTAAATCCCATGTCAAACACAAAACTTTGTTCCCTGTAACTTGGACAAATCCCACCGTCCCCCAAGCAAGCACACGTTAAAAAAATACATTTGATTCAAACAAACATTATACATTTACACACCGTACGATATTATTCAAGCTAAATGTAGGTTACATAGCAGAATGCTCGGCGTTTAGGGTTAACTCTGGAAAATCTCAGCCCAATTCATACTTTGTCAGAAGGTGGGGGAGGTTGCGTGTCAAAAATACCAGATTGTGTGTTTTGTTAATAAACACCATAAGCTCAGATCTATCTATCTATTGCGAAAATATCCGATCAACAAGCAAAGATCTGCTACTTTTTCTATTCAACGTACAGTACGTACGGCGAAGTATACAGGGCTTAACCACTTGAACCCGGTGTCCATATTCTGAGTGGAACATTTGCCAAATAATTGTCTGATCTATAAGCTCATAAAGCTTGTAGATCTGCTATTTTTGACTAAGATATTTGGTGTAGAGTGGATGGCAGGCCTGGGCCGTGGCTCAGCGGTCCAGGCACTTTGGCTGGCAATCCAGTCTGGCAGTGTGCCGCGGGCTCGACTCCCGATCCCGACAGCCCCCACTGCATGTCACCCCCCCCATTTCCTACTGTCTGTCCCTCCATAAAGAATATAAAATAAAGGCGAAAGCCACAAAAAAAAGAGTGGATGGCAAAGGTTCTAACAATAGTTGTAACTCATCAAGTCCAGCTCTCTAGGACTACAGGGGTTTAACTTTGAGGTTAAGCACTCAATGAACGCTGAGCATTTTGCTGTGTAGTTTTGACTCGTCAGTGGGATGTACAGAGTGACAACTGCTGTTGGCAAAATCCTCGCTGCAGCCGACTGGTTGAAAAGGAGGTGAGGGGATGAACACGGGGTGAGCGCAGTGGGGAAGGCGAAGGGTGTGTGTGTGTGCGTGCGTGTGTGTGTGTACTGGGCTGAAATGTGCGTGCAATCGTCTGTCATTTGTGTCTGATGACATCCGACCCGCACCATCATCCCCCACCTCCCCCCAACAAAGAAAAAAAAAGGGAAAACTCGCTCTCCCAGCATGCACTCTGTTGGTTCTATAAGTGAGCTTGCACCTTTCTCGTGACTACAGGAGGCCTCCAGGGCCAAAACAGCAGAGTGGGACTGGAAATCACTCGTGATCCCTGCTTGATGTTTATAGTATAGAGTAAAAAAAGAAAAAGAAAACACTAATATCGGTAGCCCGTTTTAGTGAAAGCCAAAAAAGGGTCAAGATGTTTCTTTTATGAATCACACGGGGCGGGCAGGCAGACGTGGTCTACTCTGGACAACATGAATCCAGGTTAAAGTAAAAGTGCAAGAAGGTAAAAAAAGAAATCTCTTAGCAATAACATGTGGTTTGAGTAACAGACGTAGGAAAACCCCCATCCCTGATGTGTGACGTTGCCATCTGGGGCTAATGCTTGGACAATACGTGAAGATGGCGGATCACACACGCACACACACACGCGCACACACACACACACACACACACACACGCATGCACACACACACACACACACACACACACACAGACAGGCGGACAGGGGTTTAACACGAGCACAGAAACTGTGTCAACGACCACGGAGGTAGACAATGTCCCCAGATGAACTGAACGATCAGATTGATGAACAGGATTGACCTCAAAACGACCACTGATCCTGAGATCAGACCTCGACTCTGAACCTTCAATTCACAGACATACCATCGACTCCGTTTTGCTGCCGTCGGGCAGTAGAAACCTCTCCATACGTATTTAAACTTTTTGTGTGTTTTTTTCATAAATGAACGCCCCAGTTCAGTGGTTTTCAACCAGTGTTCCGGGGACCATCAGTGGACCCTTACGGGTCCATTTGGTTTCATTTTACGCTCCCAAAGAGTTCAATTATTATTGTTAATCATCTGAATTACTTAATTTCCAAGAATCTACACAATTAGACAATGTAGAAGAATTGTTATTTTGATCGTTTGCCTATTATTTCTCCTAAATACATCATGGAATTGTGGACAAAAACAAAACAATCTTTAGTTTTGGGTCTGAGAGAACTAAACCTCATCAAATGGTGGTCAGTGGCTAAAATGCAGAATAAATAGTGAGCGCTGGTATCAAAATGGTATCAAAATGTTTGAAAACCACTGCTCTAGTTGATCACTCTACACAGCTTCACACAAAAGCATCAAAAGTAGCACATGGGAAAGCTTGTTGATCTGCTAGCTTTTGGCATTTGTCTTTAATTTGAATCCTGAAAAGTAACAGTTTTAAACATAATGAGGTTTCCACCCGACAGAGACGTTTTGCTTGTTTTGTTCAAACATAATTATTGTCATCAATGACGTTTGTCGTTGTCGTTGATCACTTTGATTAACGTGAACAAAGCAAAAAAAAAAACATACGTTTTGGAACAATGGGGCAAAAGTCGGGGAATAATACCACATGTTAAAGTAAACACCCTATTATTAAAATAGCCTTTGTTCAAAAACAAGAAAAAAAAAAGAAAAAAAGAAAAGAAAAAAAGAATACAAAATTAAATAATTCTTGGAGTATAAAGGCACACCTCTTCCACAGTGTATACAATGAAGAAACCCAACAACAAAACCAAAAAAACAGTTATTTAAAGCATGGCAGGGACTGATTATTATCATCATTATTATCAATATCATTAATATTATTATTATTACACTGAAGAGGGACACAGAGAGGTTAAAGTGGAACAGATGCAGGAAACAGCAAACACCACAGACTTGGGGGTGGGGGGAGGGGGGGGGGGGTGCAGGAAACGCCATCCCGCAACATGCATTTTGTTTAACTTTTTTTTTTCTGCCTTTTTGTTTTTAAACTTTACAGTACATTACAGTACAACAGTAAGCCATGTACAGCTTTCATTTCAGAACGCTTCTTCATTTAAACCACAAATGCCACATTCACTCACTCACAAAGATGGGTTCGTCTTTCACTTCTTTACATTATATTTAGTTTCTTCCCCCCCCCCTCCCCTGACTAAAATACAACTATGTATACACGACTAAAATTGCAATGTAAAAATATAAATGTGGATATAATCTGTGATATCTGAACGAAACGTTGGCATGGATGGAAGTCTTTTTTTTTTTCTTTTTGTGTGTGTGTGTCGTTGAGAGAGGACACAGACGCTTTAATACGTCGGTTAAAATCCCACCGACTGACTGACACACGCGCCAAAAAGGTTCTCCTCACGTATATGCACAGGTAATATTGCATTTCCCTTGTTTTAAGACCACATGGACCCGGGACTCGGGATAATCATATGCATAAACATTTGGTTCCTTTCCTTTTGTGCAAAATATACAAAAAAAAAAGAAGAAAACCCAAACAAAAACACACACCACGCACACATAGAGAAGATTACTATGTTGATTCATAAGTCCACTAAATTCAAAAACACAGGTAAACCACCTTTCAACAATTATTCAACATTATCATCGTCAGCATCAACATCAACACACAAACATCGATGAAGAACAACAAACTCACAGCCAGGTTAGATTAGAGGTTAATGGTGGGGGGGGGGGGGGGGTTTGGGTTGGCGTGTCATGACTGCTTAAAAAACAAAATCACCAAAACAAAAAGCCTGATTTGTCGCAAAATAGCAGAGCTAGAAGCTCACAACAGGTTGCATCCTCGACGTGTTGAGAGCTTGTAGGTCGACCCCACTATTTCCGACGTGTGACATTGCCGTACGATTAGGCGAAAAACAACTATATTGTTCCATTCCAACCTTTGTCTTGCTATCTTTTCTCCCGACACACACCCCCCCCCCCCCCCCCATCGGCTTGTTGTTTTGTTGTTGTTCAAAACAAGTCATTTTTGGTTGGACGATGCAGCCATTTGATGAATTTTAAATGAGCCTAGTTTTGTGTGCAGCTGGTATGATTCCGGCGTTAAGGAGCTGTCTGTATCTCTGTCTGTCCTAGAAGCGTGGAGTGGCGTGGCCAAGTGGGCCTCGGTCGCCCCACTGTCCCAGTTCTGAATGAGCACTCCACACCATTTTAACGTGTACTGCGCCCTGTTTAAATATTGCCATAACTTCTATTCCATCCAGTCCTTTCGGACGTGTATTAAGGGTAGAATTAAGAAAGGACGGCTGCATGGGCCCGTGAGATTGTATTACAGAAGCACTGCTCTTTCCTTTTTGCTTTCGATTGGCGCTATTTTTGCTGCGTTGCATGTAACATTTAGCTTCTATTGTATAACAACTCATTTGAAGAAGAAAAAGAAAAAGTGCAATCTTTTTGTCTTGTATTTATAAGGTGCTGATGTCAGTGGAAAGTTAAGGGGCCGATGACGTTTTCAAAATGAGACCCTATTATGAGATGACCTCAAACCAGTTACCAACCAAATGCCGTGGCCTGCCAAGTCTTCTGTGGGAAGCTTCCCACAGTTACAAGGGACCATAGACCGGTGCCGGCACTATGATGCCCGTTCCTTACGAGGGAACATAGACCGGTGCCGGCACTATGACGCCCGTTCCTTACGAGGGAACATAGACCGGTGCCGGCACTATGACACCCGTTCCTTACGAGGGAACATAGACCGGTGCCGGTACTATGACGCCCGTTCATTACGAGGGAACATAGACCGGTGCCGGCACTATGACGCCCGTTCCTTACGAGGGAACATAGACCGGTGGCGGCACTATGACGCCCGTTCCTTACGAGGGAACATAGACCGGTGGCGGCACTATGACGCCCGTTCCTTACGAGGGAACATAGACCGGTGCCGGCACTATGACGCCCGTTCCTTACGAGGGAACATAGACCGGTGCCGGCACTATGACGCCCGTTCCTTACGAGGGAACATAGACCGGTGCCGGCACTATGACGCCCGTTCCTTACGAGGGAACATAGACCGGTGCCGGCACTATGACGCCCGTTCATTACAACTTCCATTCACAGATTGTTTTTTTTTTAGGAAGAGTTTGCAAATGTCTGCTGTGATTTATACTGACTGCGAAGCCGGAGTCATGCTTTCTTTGCGCGCCGATGTCGCCCGTCGAGAATAGCCGACCTACGAGCTAACGCGGTGCGAGCTGGTAGGCAATGGACAGCAACTTAGTAGAGGCGGGGTGTGCGTTTAGAGCACGAGTGTGTGTTTGTTTGTGTGTGTGTGGCAGGACAATAACCCGGGGACTCTGATCCGGGGGTCAAATGTAAACGGGTGAAAGGAACAACCAGGAACAAGCCAGGGTGGGGAGGTGCTAGCAGGTGATTGGTGGGATGAGTGGGACGAATAGTTTTGGCCGAGAACATGTGTATGGCGATTGGGTGAGGGATATCGGGCTGTTGGCCCATTGGAAGACTGCTTCCTGCTTCCTTTGAGGCGAAGCGATTGCATTGGACGAGGCTCAACGTAAACACCCTGGTTACTTCCTGGTCGGACCCTCTCCTACTCGCTGTGACCTCTGACACCCCCGTGGACCTGCCCATCCCCCCCTGCCCTTGGAAAGGGAACAGACAGAACGTGACAAATGACAAAAACAAGGAAAAAAAAAACTACACAACTCCATGGATGCGGGACGTTGCATTAGAGCAGGCAATAATAAAAGCCATATTTCCCAAACATGAACAAATCAGACAAAGTCAAAACAAATTATAAAAAAACAAAAAACAAAACACGACTTGAAAACCCACAGCTCTCCTCGTCGAACGTAAAGAAAGAAAACCACAAAAATAAATCAAAACAAAACGGAGGAGAGGTTATAAATGTAAACAAATTATGTTTTTTTCTTTTTCTTTTCCCTCGTAGCTGCAGAGCGCGATGCGATGCCTCCCCTTTTTGAAAGGAGAGAAGGACGACGGGACAGAGGGAAGCAGGGAGAGATGAAGGGAAGAGGAAGAACGGCTCGAGGGAGAGACTGATACAAAGACCATCACAGCACCTAATTCTCTCAACGTGGATGTGTTTCCTCTCCTTTGCTCCCTACTTGTCTGTCCCCGTGGGTGCCCCCCCACCCCACCCCCTGGGTGGGTGGGTCGGGCGGGGCAGGGCGGGGCTATGACAGGATAGTGGTGATGAAATCGTAGAACCTCTTGGAGTATTGCTCTGGGTTCACCGTGGAGATCTCTGCTCCAGCCTGTGGGACGGGCACACACACACGCACGCACACACGCACACACACAAAGCAAAGCAAAGTTCTTTGTTTACCCAGGGTGAATGGACTAAGCTCGAGACTTGTTTACAGCCAGGCCCTGCTCATAGAACATTTCATGGTTGAGGTTCAATGCCTTGCTCAAGGGCACTTCAGCGGTGGTAATTTGAACGTGCCGGTCCGGGGATACGAACTGGCAACCTTCCGGTATCAAGACCGCTCCACAAACCGTTCGGCCACCGCTCCCAGCGATGCACACACACACACACACACACACAAAATGTGTATTTATGTCCACAAAAACAGAAGTACAAGGATGCCTTGTACAAAGGACATAAACACTGTCAGTGCTGTCAAGACAATAGGAGAACATGCCACTAGTTACAAAGTGCATAAACGGCAGAACATTGTTACATACAGTATAGTTGGCATACTGTACTTACTGTACTTGTCAGAGCCAGCAGACATAAATCATGGATAGAGGAAACAACGAGTTTCATCTGGTTGTGTCTGTAGTGACGGTTTTGTCTTTTACCAGTTTTTATGGGTCAGTGGTTATCAATTCCCCCCCCCCCATGTCAAGGACCCTACATTAATATGTACTAGACCTGTACGTGACCCGTCGGCTACCGGACTACTTGAGAACGATGCAACTTGGGAACCTAATAATACCCGTTGTCAACTTGTCATAGCACCCGTTTTAACTGTCTGTCTGTGTCCCACATGGAGATCTCTGTATCTGCCTGTGTGTGAAGAGGGCAAACTGACTGACTGTGGTTAAGTAGGCTAATCAATTGTCAGGTGTGGGGTTGCCATGGCAATCAATTGGCTGAGGCAGAGGCTGGAAATTGCACAGGTGAGGGGATTTAGGCTGATTAGGCCCACTGGCAGAGCCTGAGCAGAGCCTTTTGTGGTGGTTCTGGAGAACCGTGGGTCCGACCAGGCACTGCACTCCCTGTGGGGGTGTGGAACGTGTGTGTCGAATATGAAGTCGGTGGGTCAAACGGTTCTCGAGTTACGTGCATTACAACCGTACACACGCACGCACGCAGTCAGAGACGTGGCGCATTTATAGCAGGATTGGGCCATGGACCCATATGAAAAGATTTTATGCCAGGCAGGCAGGGACGCCCGTACAAGTTTTGTGTTGTTAAAATGTTTCACAAATATTCCACACGTGGGAGTCTGTCCCCGTAACAATGCGCTAGACCCCTGCGCAGACTGAGCTACCCGGACACTAAGGAGATAATGTCTCAACCACACATACTGTGAAGAAGCCTGTCTGCATTCATGATGAATGACAGGTAGGCAGCACACAGCTCCGTATATAGTATACGTACGTACCCCATGTTTGACGGTCTTGGCAGCGTGGGCGGCTTTCTTCTTGGCATCGTAGTGCTGCAGGATGTCGATGACGGCCATGAAGTACACCTCCTTCCTGGGAGCGTCTGGAGGGCGAGAGCAACGTACCCACAATGCATTAGGGCTGGACAATTAAACCAAAATATATTGATTTGAAACGGATAACTTTCAAACAGAACAAAAAAAAACAATTAACGATTTAATTACACCGGGCAGATATGGCAAATTACTTAAATATGCAAAGAAATCACTGACATTTAATATTTCTTTCTTTACAAAACATTTATAAAATAGCGGAAATAGTTGTCACGAAGTGACGTGATGTAACATGTCATTTTTGAAAAAACTGTATGGACATTTCTCGACATGGAAACGATTGACGATTCTGCAAAAAAATAATTGCGATTGTCTCAAATAATTAATGTAATCATTGTGACTGGCCTAGTTCCGGATCCCTCTGTCGAAGACCCCTGGGTAATAACAAGATCATGGCTGAAGCACAGTGTTGCAATAGAAAAAAAATATTGACGACGTTTCGAGCCTATATCTATTAGTCGTTTCCCTGAAGCACACGGTTGGCCACGGCAGCACTCACTGTCGTGGCTCTTGATGGCGTAGACGTCTATGGTGGGGTCGAACTCTCCGGGCGACAGCGGCTTGTTGCTGTCCAGCGTGTTGCTGGGGCTGTCGGGGGGCGTGCCGATGCCCCCGCCGCCGTCGCTCTCGCCGTCGTCCTCGCCGTCGTTGTCCTCGCTCTCCACCTCCTCCTGCTCCGCCCGCTCCACGTCGTGGATGCCCACCAGCAGGCTGTAGTCCATCAACTTCAGCTGGGCCAGGAACTGTCATGATGGGACACAGGACGGGAAGCAGCGGTGCAAAGCAATAAGTAGGGGTGGGCAAAAACATATTATTCACTCAAATATTATATATCGCTATTTTTTTTTTAATTATAATCTTTATCCCACGATTTTGTAACCCTTTTGTTTCACCCCTGTGTCAATTATCTAATAATATGATCCTGGGCTCTACACACCCTCCGCCAACCTAGTCCCCATATATGGGGGACATGGGGAGAGCAACTTGAACTCATGCTTCCTTCATGCCTGAGTGTCCAAGTTGCTCCTACACCTGACAGGAAAGAACACGTTATTCCAACCAGTTCCTTTCCCCTCCATCAGGCGCCCCGGCTGGCCAGGGGGAGGCAGTTTAGAGACCAGAATTACTGCATGTTTTTTGTGAGGGTACCTACCCTAGGGGACACGGGTAGAACATGCAAACTCCACACAGAAAGGCCCTTTCGCCAACCCCGCCTCGGGTATGGGCACTGATATCGCTATTTTTAATGCCACAATTTAAAAATGTTATTAATATGTTTTTAGTATTTTTTCAGTTTTTTATTCATTTATTCATTGGTATATTATCCAACCAACACACCTACTGTACTGTACCGTACATACCTCCACGTCTTTCCTCAGCTTCTCCAGAAACATCTTCTTGTTCTCGTCGTCGATGTGGATCTTCTGGCCGTCGCTCACGAAGTCGTTGTCCTTGTACGTGGGCAGCTCCTTGGCCTGGTGGTGGTCCGTTATAGTAGTGGAGGAGGAGTGGGGCAGGAGGACCACCCCCGGACCCCCGGGGGGTGAACAACAACACAGAAGCAGTCAGAAACATGACACCTGCACCGTTCAGACCACGTTGCTTTGGTCTGGCAGGCAGGCAGGGAGGGAGGGAGGGAGGGGGCTTCAGCAGACCTGGGTTTAAATATAGCTCGTTCCTGTTGCTGACAAAACAAATCTGATCTGCAGCAGTTTTAATCCAACTAATTTGTTTTGATCGACTACAAAAAAATAAATAAAGAATCGATTTAAATGAAATAATAATAGATTTTGGAGAAACATCTGAAATGGCCTTTCTTCCCCTCCCCCCCCAAAAAACGTTGCTAAAATGTTCAAAAAGAAAGAAAATAGCCGACTGAAAGCTCTCAACACGTAGCTTGTACTGTTGTACAATAGATTCGCTATTTTAGGTATTGACCCAGTTATATGACGAAATATTAAAAAAGTGGTTAATCGGACTAATCGATTAATAATAATAATACTAATTGATTATAAAAATCTATTCGAATGTTTTATATAGAGTTTAGGAATCCAATCTGTGAGTATTAGTCACTCATTTAAAATCAAATCATATTAAAAATAATTGCGGTGACAGCACGATCATCTCTAAATCATCATGCATGTTGTTGTTTTAATTTAAAAGTATATATCACTATATTAGCCCAGGTCTGGAAAACATATTAAGCATAGAAAACATATTCAGACATATACAGTACAGAGGCGTGGGATTTCAAGAAGGATGAACTACAAGTCAGCTTGCTAGATAACTAAATAAATAAAACTACTACATTTGTATTTTAACCACTTAAAACTATATATTGAGTTGGCTGGGGGTCCCCCAGGGCTCTGGCCTTGGTCCCCTTTTTTCCCCCTCTACACCAAATCTCATTGGCAAAAATAGCCTATCTACAGTACAAGCTCAAAAGGTGTCACTCTCAACGATTTTTGAGAGGTTTGTGAGCTTGTAGATCTGCGATTTCCCCCCAGAATGAGGATGCTAACTGTAGGTTCATTACTGGATTAAAAAAGAATAATGATACATTCAAATATTTGATGTCATTTTAAAATGCTCCACGGTTACCTACTGTAGCTGACTATGAATTCATGCCTTATTGAAACCCCTCGCACATCGTTTTGTTATTAATACACCATGTGTTTTATTGATTAATAAACATGCGTGTCTGCTTCAGCCAAACACCGTATACAGGTGTGTAGGGTAAAAACAGAAGTTCCAAACTGCCAAACCAAAGCTTGACCTCGTCCCAGAACGGAACAGAGGAGGTGCTTGTGGAATGACTTCACAGGTTCACGTGCATGCTGCATGCACACGTTTAGCGCATAGATCCACCTGGTGCATTTTTTTCCGCCATACTTGTACACTAGTACATGTATACTTTCATAAAAAAAAGTTTTCCAAGTGTGAAACAAACAAACTTGGAGTATTATTGTTGCCTATCGTTGCTGTCGCGCAGAAAACTCTTATCGGCAGAATTTTAACTTTTATATTTTTTCCATAAATTAATACCTTACTTCTTGCTATGGTGCCATGCAAAAGTAGCAAAAATAGCAGATCTACAGGCTCAAATATGAGCTTACAGATAGATCTGCTATTTTGGCAATATTTTTAATCTGAATCCGAAAAACGTAACAGGTTTCCACCTGACAGAGACGCTGTGGAATGTGTAGAGAGATGTTATTATATTATATTTATTGTTTAAATTCTCTGTGGTCACATCATGCCATGCATCAACCCAGCTGGATGACAGGTGGTGTCATGTAAAAAATAAATGTGAGCGCCTGTCCGGCCAGTCCACAGCTGTGCTTCTTTTATCGCCATCACACGTTCATAATGTGAAAATAGTGCACATACATAGCAATGGTATGTCTTTGTGTAATTGTAGCGTTTGCTTACTTGTCTGTGCAAGTAAGCAAACGCTTCACGCCCACGCAAGATCGATTTCACACGTTGTTGCGTTCAGGAAGGAGGCGGACTACCCGGACTCTATATAGTAGTAGTACGCACTATGCATATGATATAGAAACTTAGAAGCAAATACTTATTTGACCACAATTGTGATCATTCCGTTTCAAAGACATACCTATTGCCACAGACATAATATTACGTGTCTTTGCACATTTGATCCAAATGAACGCAGCTATATAGACATAATCTGGGCATAATCGTTTTTTGGCAGATTATCACTTTCTACTATGAAACTCATTATGTCTATATTGTGAAAAAAAAAGAAAAAAGAAAAGCATCTGGTGGAACTGTACACTTACGCCAGATTTATACATAGTCATGCGCCGGCAACTCGCACCAATAATAGCCGATCTTCAAGCTCACAACGGGTGGTGGGCTTGTAGATCTATTATGTTCAGTGCACAACGGCCAGCTCGCAACAGACTGTAAATCAGGCATTAGCTGATGAAAAGCCATCTGAACGGCGTGAAATGTCCTCATTAAAATGGTCCTGGGTTCCCAGTCACTTCTCGTCTGGCGTATATACAGTAGAAACAGGGGGCGAATGACAAGATAAGATGCCTTTTGTGGTTAGTTTTGTTTTGGTCCCTTTTCAAAAAAGACATTTCACAGTTCAGATAATGTATGGGCAGCAACTCTCTAAATCCATAGTGTTCTCCTGCATCCCCACATCGTTCAGCCTCACAAAAAGCAAGGCTGAATGAAGCCGTTTTTTTTTTTTGTTCAAATGTCCTTCGTTGTAATACCGCCAATGGACTGTGGAGGGCAGATGTGTCATGTGAGGTAGGAAGGAAGGGGGTGTATGCTCTGAGGCTCTGAGGAAGTAGAGAGAGCAGGAAATGAGGCAACAGGGCAGCAGTTGTGGCCACTTGTAAGTGGGAGAAGGGCAGTCTCAAAACGAAACAGAACTAGAAATGAGCCTCGGAGGACAGAAACACACACACTTCTCACACAGACAACATAGAATACACAGGGACAGACAAATACATGAAACAACACAGATAGGACCTTTGAGCACATATATACACAGACATAGACCTTGGATTGGCTGGGAACTAAAACAATATATGATGTGTTGCAACTCACTAAGGCTGAGGTGTTGGTAAACATAAAGGTCAAAAATGTGAATGCATTGCAAGGCTCGACTGCAAAGACTGGCTTAGACAAAGAAAAGCACTTTGCAGAACTGTCACCTCCACTTGACAGCCAATTTCGCTTATTCCAGACGCACGTCTGCGCTTTCTCTCGCTCTCTCTCATTCAACCGTCCTATGCATCCATTCATCCCTCCTTCCATCTGTCTTTTTTCCGTGCTGCCGTGGACGCTTTTCTAAACCCTGCCTGTTTTTAATTCTGTTCTTAATATGTTGTTATCTCAGACGGTCGTGGGATTTCGATCACTCGTGGAGTGTCACTGATTTTCCTCCCTTGCTTCAAAAAACAAACTTGTGACGCCTGAGTCGTGTGTGAAACTGAGACAAACAAAAGAACAAGACAAGAAATGGAAGAGAAAACAGAATAAAAAGGTATTGTATGAAAATTAAATAAAGAGACAGGAACAAAGGGAAAGTTTGGGAGTGAAAGACAGAAGCTCTATTATACCTGGTGTAAACTTGTGATGAGAGAGACACCAACAAACTGAAGTCGAGTTGAAGTTGGAAAACAGATGAAAACCTCTCCGAACATCAAAAGCATATTTCATGTTTCTACTCAGACTATTTTTACTTTCTTTATATTTTTTATCCCACGATTTTGTAACCCATTTTTTCACCCAGTGTCAATTATCTAATATAATCCTGGGCTCGAATCTACACTCCCTCCGCCAACCTGGGGAGAGCAACGGACTGACCTCATGCTTCCGTCAATGCATGAGGAGTCCAAACCACTTCTTTTCACCTGACAGGGTGAAGGCCCTTTTGCCAACCCCATATGGGCGCTGGTGACGTGGAGGAGAGAACACACCCCCAGCGCCCACAGCGGGAATCGAATCCAGGACCTTCTAGCTGTGAGGCTAGAAGGCTAGAAGACTTTTTTTTAATGAGTTGATACTCCACTTTAAAAGGAAGCATTCACAGTTTGTTTGTTTTTTATTTGCCTGAACCCTAGATACATTTTACAAAGGCTGCTATCTTTGTCCACCTGTAGTCCAGCAATACATAATCTTACTTAAACTGTAAACCTAAACATAACTTAACACTTCCTAAGGTTGAGCATCAAAACAATACTTAAAATGTTTTTATTAGCACATACATTACATTTCATAGTCACTCACGGCAGTTGCACCTGGGTTAAGATCAGGAATAGGGTTAGGTTTTGGCACCGTTTTACTGGGGTTAAGGTTGGGAATAAGGTTAGGTTGAACCATTTAAGCATAGTTCACTGAGGTTACGTTTAGGAATACTGGCTGAGCAGTTCTGCTGTCTGTGCGCCCCGGGGTAACGGTTTTGAGGCAAGCTTTCCAGTATTCTTCCAAAATAATGAAAATATTGAAGGTGTTTTAGATTTTAATTTTAGTTATAGAGGGCAATTATAATGTATTAAGGCTCGTTAGGCAGGGGAACATTTTCGAAGGGGGTGTGCACTTTGAGAACCACTACTCTATGACAACAGTAGTTGTCTTATTTGCTCAGGTTTTTGCCTACTAGTTGACACAGCCAGCCATCAGCGTCATTGCAGCCTGTCGACACAGAATCTGGGTCAGCCACGACCCCTGAGCTACACAACTACTATACTCGCATACTGTACTGTCATACAGCCATAATGAACTGTTTGGGTGTGTGTGTGTGTGTGTGTGTGTGTATGTGTGTGTGTGTGTGTGTGTGTGTGTGTGTGTGTGACTGTGTGTGTGTGTGTGTGTGTGTGTGTGTGTGTGTGTGTGTGTGTGTGTGAGAGAGAGCATGCACATGCATTGCTCAAGGCTGTTTTGCAGTTGCAAAGAGATTGCAACATGGGAAGAATGTATGTGTACCGAATTATGTACATGCAACAGTGGCCCTCAGATTTTTTTACTTAAGTAAAAGTAGTAATACCACAATGTGCATAAATATGTATGGAACTCGCCAACACGAGTATGTAAATGCGGCACAACATTGGGAAACAACATAAGATTCGCGGTGAACATTGTTTCCTAAATAGCAGTCTCTAGTTTACACTACTGACATCAATACAAGAATAATATGTTGCTGTCGGGCAGAAACCTCTTATCTTCATATTTAAACTTTGTGTTATTTTTCGGAAATTAATGCCCAACTCGATCATACTACGGCGTCACACAAAAGCATCAAAAGAAGCAGATATACAAGCTCGAAACATGGCCCGATGCGGGCCGCTTTGATCTTGTAGATCTGCTACTTTTGCCATTTGTGATTTTTAATCCTGAAATGACACACTTTTGGACATGAGGTTTCCACACGACAGAGACGAATAATAACTAGATGGGTTCCTGAAGCATTATCATATCTGTCGCCTGTCGGGTAGAAAACTTGCATATCCATGTTTCAACTTTTTATTATTATTATTTATTTATATTTTTTGTGAATATGCCCTACTACTTAGTGTATGTAGCCAATCCAGTAGCTCACACGTGTTGCGTGTTGGGAATTTATAGATCGGCTTTTGGAAACATTTTGAAAGTGAAAGTGGTTAAGTGTATCTGTGGGCTTTTAAAAAGAGCTTGTGCATAAATAACAACCCCAATAAATAACTACATTAGAACCATTGGAATTTGATCTGATACTTTGTGTCCTCCAATTTCCTGAGAAGTTACAGTTCTTCACACACAAGGTTTCCACTCGGGAAGTGATGTAAATACTGATATCTTCCCCAAATGCCCAGGACTATAGTCAATATAAAAGCATGCTAGGGAGTCACACTGTTCCTTTGAAAAAAGCTCTAATTCTAACTATGCCTCGAGGAAAACAGTAAATGACTAATCTCTTAGCCTAGGCCTGGAGCTGTTTGTCCTTAGCCAACAACTTGTTGACTGTGAAATAAACATTGTATTGCAAAACAGAGCTGTGTAGGCGACAGTGGATTGCGGGCCAGACAGCCAAGCAGCACATTAACGGCCTCATTTCAACACTCCTCCAAGGCATGGAGACCTCTCTGTGAGCGGGCCAGCATTAACAGGGTTTAGAGAGACACTAACGCAATACTCTCAAAGTTCAAACTTTGGAGGGTCAGTGCAAGTGCATTTGTGGGTGTGTGTGGTCTCTCTGTACCCATTATCCTTTCCTGACCAAGTGTGAATCCAACATTGTACACAGTTAAACCTGATATCGGTCAGAAACGTCCTCTCTCCGACTTTTAAACCTTTGTGGGGTTTTTTTTTTCATTCCATAAATTAACGATCATACTACAGCATCACACAAATGCATCAAAAGCATCAGATCCGCAAGCTCGAAACGCTGTGCGAAACGGCGTTGGTAGATCTGATACTTTTGCTACTTTTAAATTTGAATCATAAAGCGGAACAGTTTTCGACACATGAGGTTTCCACCCCAAAGAGAGACGACCATTGTTAATACATTGTATTTATAAGGCGCCTTTCAGGGCACTCAAGGTCGTTGTATATCAAGCTCTACAATTTGTCTCCTCGATCACCCACCCCAGCGACAAGATGTCTTGTCTAATAACGTCTAGAGCGTTTGTTCCAGAAGAGGAATGAACTGACGGGGGGCTGACAGAGGAAGAGCGACTGACTGCAGATGAGAAACAAAGGGTGAGTGTGAGAAGATGTGTCTTTTTTAAAAACCACAGCTGTGTCCTGCTTGGAGGTGGAGGAGAGGTTTGGTTGGGGAGAAATGAAATAAAAAAGGCGATAACACAATTCTTAAAGGTTCTTTGATATGATATAGATCATGCCTGGTATAAATATGAGCCGTCCAGGTTCCCTTACATCTCTTACGTGTTTCATAGCGCAGTAAAAGCGCGTGGCGATCCGCAGCGTTTGCAGCCTTTGCTGAACGTTACTCGATTTGGGGCGCGGGGGCGTGTCCTCTGGCGGGCGCTGCGGCTAAGAGAGAGGGGTGGGTGGGTGAGGGGAGGTGTCGGGGGTGGGTGGGGTGGGCGTTTTGGGGGGTGGGGCGGGGCAAGGGTGGGTGTTTGGGAGGGGACGTCGGGGAGGTGTAGGAGAGGAGAGAAGAAGGGGAGAGAGGAGAGAAGAAGGGGAGAGAGGAGGAGGAGGAGGAAGGAAGTTGGAAGTAAAGGCAGAGTGTTTAAGAGAAATACAGTGTACACAACTGGTTATGGAGACGACATGACACAGAGAGGAGGTCTGAAGTTGTGGCCCTGAACTCCCCGATCTCCAAGCCGCCCCAATGCCGGGAGAACACGGGAGAAGCAATGCCCTCCTTTATAGACAAGCACAGAGAAACTGACCACCTTTTGCATTGCCGCAACATAATGTGGATGTCATGGTACTGTAGATGTAAATGAAAAGAAAAACTGAAGAAGAAACAAAGGATCTATAAGCCGTAAAATTCTTGAACTGCTTTTTTTTTTCTTCAATCAGTCAAACAAACAAATGTCTCTTGAGAGCCATCAGTGATAGAAGAATGTGTGTGTGTGTGTGTGTGTGTGTGTGTGTGTGTGTGTGTGTGTGTGTGTGTGTGTGTGTGTGTGTTTTGTCTACTCTATGCCGTAAGCGTCGCTGGCATGGACACCTGGCCCAGCAGAGAAAAGCTGGCAGCCTGGCACATGTCCAGTGGGAAAGAAGCAGAACTCGGGTCCACTATGCTACGCCAGGCTCATTTGCATGGAGTGAACCTACTGAACCCCAGCACCCCGACTTTTAACAAAACTTTACACCATGGGGTCTTTGACAGGGGGTCCGGGACCCCTAGGGGCATCCTCAAAGTTACTAACAGGGGGGGGGGGTTGACGGTTTAGGTGGTTAAATGTCTGAAATGACACATGAACATTAATCCAACACGTTAGTGCTGTCAAACAAGTCTATGAAGCTTAGAAAAAAAGACAAGACGATCCAGGCACTCAAAAGTTAAAAAGAGAGAAAAGCCTTGCAACTGCCAACATGTTTCGACCATTGGTCCTTTTTAATTTAATAAAGGCTTTTCTCTCTTTTTAACTTTTGAGTGCCCAGATCGTCTCTCTTTTTTCTATGCCTTGATCCCGTTTTGATCCGTGTGAGCACCTTTTTACCATTATCACCTTTTTTATATCTCTGGTGAGCATCTGGTTATTCCCTCTTTATAAGTCTATGAAGCTATCCATGAAATCTATGAAGATCCTTCTCTTTGAATAGAGTCGCAGTGCGTCAGTTTCAGCGGAGAATGCGGCATTGACTGGCACTTGTTGAAATGGTCAGCGTCGTCGAGCTACATAAGTACAGATCACACACACCACGCCATGTTAAGAGTAGTTCACCCCAGAAATGTTCTATCAATTACACACGCCATGAAGCCTTTGATTCGTGGAGTTTGGGGGTTTCGAACGTTGAACCTATCGCTCCGGTTCGGTCTCTATCCTTTTATTACTCTATGGTTTCGTCGCATTCCTGAGCCAATAATTCGATGACCGGGTGGGCTGCTCAGTTGAGTAGGACTCTTTGAGTCACCCAAGAAAAGATCGTCTCTTTGAGTCTACCGGATAGACCACACCGGTCATCTAAATAGTTGGCTCAGGAGGAATGTGACAAAAAAAAATCTCCATGGATTCAAGGCCTCATGGGTGCGAAATTGATAGAAAATATATATTTGTGTGTGAACTACTGCTTTAAAGCCATGGACCCGCACCAGAGATGCCAGCCGGCCGGGGCATGGAGAGCGGAGCGTAAACAACAACAATAACAACAACAGTGGCAGCCAGCCAGCAGAGAGCTACAGAGCTGAAAGCTGCTACAGACACAGTGGCAGCCATAGACATAGAAAGGTAGACGGCTCTTTCGGCTCTGGGGCGAATGCTCTCAAGTGAGGGCAAGCTTCCTTGGTTGGTCCCAAGGAACGCAATGAAAGGAAGAGACGTGAGTCACGTGCCTGGAGGCCGCCATGACACTCATGTCCATATAACGGACTTCTGCCCTCAGTCACTCCAATTAATTGCAGTGGCGAATGAGGCTTTCGTTTTTTTTTTGCGGCTTTCACCTTTATTTATTTTTATTTTTATAGAGAGACAGACAGGAAATGGGGGAGAGAGATGGGGGAGTGACATGCAGACTCGGGCTAACGGCCAAGGTGCCCGGACCGCTGAGCCACGGCCCAGGCCCGAATGAGGCTTTCTATTGGACATAACCTTTCTATGTCTGTGGTGGCAGCAGCAGGCAGAGAGTTACAGAGATGGAAGTTGCTACAGGCGCTACTTCATAAAGCCCGCACGCTACAACAACAACAAGAATCACCTACAACAGCTCCTTGACCACATAAGATCGATGCACTTTTGGCGTACGACGGATAGCGAGAATAACCGATCTACAAGCTCACAAAGCCTTGTGATGCGATGCGTTTTTGAACTTGTAGATTGTCTATAATGACCTGCCCAAAATAGGGGTTAAAGACTATTCTATTTTTCCGGGTTGTTTGAGATCGTACATAAAAAGGTTCTTCTCAAATAGTATATATAGTATCTTCTAGATACTGGCTACACGCACTAAACACCATTCATTTCCATTAGCACAATCTTTCCAGCGGACATTTCTCAGCAACCGCCGTGCCGATGGTTTTCAACCGCTTGCCCAGAACCTTGGAATGTACGACATCAAACCCAAATATAAATAAAAGACAGAACTATCCTTTTAAAGCTGGGTTGCCCCCCAACCCCGGAACTAATCATGTGCAAATGGTTGGGCGCCCAGTGCCCCACATGAAAAAAGCATTGGTATGTTTAATTAAACTCATTTTTGTGTTTGAGCTTCTTGGAACCTAGAGTTATATGAATAAATGTGCCCTTACTGGATAAGACAAGCCTAGTCGCCATGGGGAGCAATGTTGTGTCATAAATAAAGAAAATAATAACAGACCATAAGCAGAGGAGTTGTAGTAGATGATTAATTGGATGAGTCACATAAGTCAACGGCAGTCCTGCTTTGTGAAATACTAGGCCCGCAGTAGACCGAGTTGACCTCGGAGCAATCCGCTGCCATTGGCCAGCTGCGCCCCGGGAGCACTAATTACCGGAAACCACATCTACTGTATATTTCGTGGTAGAAATACACCAAAACAAACAGGATGGATCAAATACTGTACATGTCATTTGTGAAGTAATAAATAGGACATGTCCACAACATGCAACATGATGCAGGGGGACACGGGTTCACACAATAGCCACAGATATAAAAAGGAGATACCATGCAATGTGCACACATACGCATGCATGGGAGGGAGTCAGTCATGCAGTCAGGAGAGAACTCTGCTGTGCTCGTGTGTGTGTGTGTGTGTGTGTGTGTGTGTGTGTGTGTGTGTGTGTGTGTGTGTGTGTGTGTGTGCCCGTGTGTGAAACAACAGCGGCACACACTGCATCGTGAGCAACCCACTCCCCCCCCAAAAAAATAAAAATAAAAATAAACAACAAACGCATATCCATATTCTACATGGCACAAACTACACAGACTACTGTTGTATGCTAATCCCCACTTAGTACAAGTGAAAATGCAACATATTTTGCAACGGTGCCAGTGCATCATCAGTGCGAGTTGCTGTGTGTTGTGCTTAGCTGGCATATTGTGTGTGTGTGTGTGTGTGTGTGTGTGTGTGTGTGTGTGTGTGTGTGTGTGTGTGTGTGTGTGTGTGTGTGTGCGCGTGCGTGCATGCATGTGTACGTGAGAGAAGGTATACTGTGTCCTGTGGAGAAGCAAGCTGTCACTTTTCCATTCTCTCTCATGTGATCTCTATACGCACTAATAGTCATTGTGTCTTTGAAGGTCGTTATCAAACCCTATAATGCCTATACTGTGTCTATATGTCTTTCGACAAAAGCAGCGATGACATCAGGGAAAGTCTGCTTTAAGGCAGGATTCCAGAGAAGAAGAGAAGATATAACCTCATTGTCAGACTATAGTGAAGAAACACGGGGAAGGTTGCCGTATATTAGATTAGTCGATGGGTGGCTCTTCCAAGACAGATCATCCATAGTGACTAATTAATAACATATAATGTAATATAATGGTTAGCAATTATTAATATGGCATCACAACCATTTTAACCCATTTTGGGCGGGAACCCCTTTTGGTGTTTAAAGCATTATGTTATACTGAGTGCCGCTCATAGCGCGGCACTCGGTGCCTATTCTGCTATTTTCGAAAAATCGTGAAAATGTGCCTCTAATATTTCAATAGTGAACATTTTAACTCAAATCTTTGCTTCTGGGGGGGTCAGGCACGCACGCACGCAGGCACGCACGCAGGCGCGCACGCGCACACGCACACGCACACGCACACACACACACACAGAGGGGGTTTAATCCTCAGGTGTTTTAACCCCCCCTCCATTCTATATTTAGCCTCTATTTAGATGTGTGTGTCTGTTGTGGGGGGGGGGGGGGATTCCCCTTGGAGTCTGCGCTATGCTCTGCTGCTTGCTGATTAAGCCCACCTATTACAGCACAAGGTCCAGTGGAAAGTTAAGACCTTTCACGGTCAAACCATGACCCTGCACAGAGTCTGACTATAATATTCACACACAGCCAGCCAGTCAAACAGACACCAAGGTTATTATAGCTTTCCTTTTTTTTCCTTTTTCATGTAGTCTTGACTCCACGTTTAGCTATTCCTGTTACTGTAGGTTTCTTTTATTTATTTTTAAGTGGGTTTGCTATTTTAGTTTAGTTTCTATTTTGTGAAAAAGGCTTATTTTGTGTTTGTTGTTGTTCTTTTTGTCAGGTGAAACCTAGCCTGGAACTCACCTATGCTTTTTATGGCATAGGCAGCTCCCGGCAGGATCCGCCGGGAGAAACTATGCGCAGCTGCACGACATGAGACTAATTACTTAGAGCGACAGAGAGAGAGAGGAGTGTGTGTGTGTACATGTGTGTGTCAATTTAACAAAGGTGCAGACGATCAGAAATCAGCAGAGAGTGAGAGATGTTTGAGCTACTCTATGCCGAATTGAAGTGGACTCGGACCCAGACTTTTTTTTTCTCCCTGGAAAAAAAACGTCTGGGTTTCCGAGGCTAGGTGAAACCTGACTAACAACAGCTCATGGAATGTAGAAGACCTAGTCATACATGAGTCATACTGAGGACATAGTCCTGATTGGCTGCCACACACGCTGCTGTCATGTATTGGTTACTCAGGTCACATGACAGGTAACAGGAAGCAGGTAACAGAAATCTTTAGAGACACCCAATGTTATGTAACGTAATGTTACGATTGAGACCGGCCGGTTGAGAGGAGCATTCGTTACTAAATAAGGAAACAAGTGCTTCTTTCACCTGACAAATATCACTATGTGATCATTTCTTTTTTTTGTATAATATGGGATAGTCTCAGTGGGGAAAGATTAAAAAAATTGTGAAAATAGCCGATCTACAAGCTCACATTGTGACATGTTGTGAGCTAAGACAAATATTGGATGCTGACAAATCTCTCTCTCTGTCTGCCAGTTTGTTTTGTAAAAACACAAAATACAGTTTCAGTATTGTGTTTTTATTTTTATTCCAATAAACTAAAAGGTTTTGTCAAATTCTAGTTTTGGTTATTTCGTTAGTTTTAGTTAACTATAATAACCCTTGCAGACAGACAGTAGTACACAGTGAACAATCTGCTGCTGGAAGTCATGTGGTTGAAGCATTTCCATGCATAGCATTAGTGTGATTATGGCAATAAGCTGGCTTTACGTGTTTTACTCGGAAGCCGTGCTTGTAAATACCATTGACATGCATTCTCTTAACCACTCCCGGGATCCCCCAGGGCTCCATAGTCTGCTAGTATGTGTTTCCCTCTACGATCAGTGGTTTTCAACCAGTGGTCCGGGACCCAATGGACCCTCATTAGACCTCTATTGAGAGGAGTAAAATGAACCCAAATGGACTATACAATTAGAGAATGTTAATACGAATAATAATTGTTATTTTGATCGATGTTTGCCTGTTATCTCTCCTACGGTACCAACATCAATACAGCATGGAATTGTGGACAAAATCTTATCTAATGGTAACAAAGTTCTCTAGTTTTGGGTCGGCAAGGCTAAATATCAAATGGTGGCTCAAATGCCGGGAAAAAATGTACCTAGATTTGAAAAGGGTTGAAAACCACTGCTCTACATCGAATCTCTTCGGCAAAATAATAACGATCTACAAGCTCACAAGTCACAATGTGCTAGCTGCGATGTGTTCATATGTTCGTGCTAGAAAAGGGTTAATGCTCTCTTAAGGATGTGATGGAAAACTCTACACATTTCCTGCCAGATTGTTCTGCATTTTCAACATAAGAGTTTCCATTCTTCATTTCGGTACACACGAAGAGCTTCCTCTTCAGTCCAAAGAAATGACTGTTGCCTGTCAACACGAGTGTTTGTTTGAGCACGTGTTGATGCAGACACGAAAACTAAATGAGCCAGGTGAAAAGTACACAATGCACTGAATCATCATCAGAAGAACCTAGATGTGGTTTCACATGATGGGAGCAGAATGGCCTTTAGATTGAAGAACAAAGCACTGTGCAAAGAGCTTTGTCCCTTTGGGTTATCAGAGCCCTGAACAATTACCTCACGATGTCGGGTCAATTAAGGAATATTACATGGGAGTGTGATGTGCGTGAACAGTGAGTTTTGGCACGACAGTTATGTGGTCAGGAACAAGGCGGAGGCCGAGTGTCGCAAGCGTCACCCTCAATTAAGCAACAGCTACCATCAAAATAAAACCATGTATTCATATCGTTTCTCTTTCGCTCTCTAAAAACAACCTTTTCCGCACGTGTTGTCTCTATTATTGTCTTTTTACCAGCATTGAGATGGTTTCTCATTATGAACACAGAGTTCATGAGTATAATTAAGATGCTCAATAGAAATACAAATTGTTTTAATGCCAGATTTAGCCACTACGTCTGCAAACTTCCCCATGCAAACTGCTTAGTCTAGCCAATGAGCCAGCTCTGCTCTGTAGAGACGCCGTCTGATCGGCTCTGCTTATTTTCATATTAGATTCATTTGGATTTCAAGTGTGCTGACATGCTCGTTTGAGCACAGGTAGAGAGCCTATTTCAACCAATTAGATTGCTTGGCTGGAACTACCTGTTGTATAGTAGCTGTCTTGAACCATACTCGCTAACAAACAGAGTACATACAGCATTTTTCACCCCTGTGTAAATTATCTAATGTGATCCTGGGCTCTACACACCCTCCGCCAACCCAGTCCCCATATATGGGGGACATGGGGAGAGCAACGGACTTGAACTCATGCTTCCTTCATGCCTGAGTGTCCAAGTTGCTCCTTCCCGAGTGGGAATCATACAGTATTTTTTATTCCAGAGAGTTATTCTTGAGTAAAGCGAGCCAGCTGCGATTTGTCCTGAAACTACTCTTGTCGGTACGTTGGGTCGTTTAAGTTCTAAAAACCCTGAGCGGAACTATTGCTGCCTCAGTGATTTCAATGACATCACTTTCTGGAGACACGTGGCTCTGTGACCAAACCACTCCATCAAACTCAAAATAACCTTCCTCTGAACTACGGTATGAAACAGTTCCCAGTGCCTTTGAACCACAAACTATGTTAGGCGCGTGCGCGCACACGCACACAGTTACGTCCAACCATCCCCTTGGCATGGTACAATCACTATACACTCCACAGGGAGGACTACAATACAACTCCACAGGGAGGACTACAATTCAATATGCACACACACACACACACACACACACACACACACACACACACACACACACACACACACACACACACACACACACACACACACACACACACACACACACACACACACACACACACACACACACACACACACACACACACACACACACACACACACACACACACACACACACACACACACACACACACGCACACGCACACACGCACACACACACGCACGCCACAAGCAGAGGGACTCATGGGAGACAGCCGAAGCACGGGTTGATAAGCAAGGAATAGGAAAGGGAAGGGATGGGGGGACACGACACACACACACACACACACACACACACACATATCACCAGAGCGTGCAGGAGGGCTGGACACAAAGAGAGAAGAGAGAGAGAGGGAGGGATGTGGCACAATGAGTGGCTGTAGGGATGGAGATGGATATCTGCTACTGTCATCCAGAGTGATGCCAGACGTTGGGGGGCGGTCCGTTTGGTTTGAGTGATGACAGTAGACTGGCAGTGGGCGGTGGTCAGTCAGCTACTGGAAGAAAAGCACAGACTCTCCCCCATGGCGTTCATATCGGACATGGAGTGGGGCGGGCAACTTCATCCACAATCAATGACTTTCATTTTCAGTGTTTTAGCTTGGTGGAGACGGTAGAGGATTGGGTGCGTGTGTGCACGTGTGCGTGTGCGTGTGTGTGTGTGTGAGAGAGAGAGAGAGAGAGAGAGAGAGAGAGAGAGAGAGAGAGAGAGAGAGAGAGAGAGAGAGAAAGAGAGAGAGACACCGGGAGAGGGGAGTGGTTAGGATGAGGTTAAACAGGTTAAAACGTTTGTGACTCAAGTAAGTATCAAGGTGTGTGCATGTGCGTGTGCGTGGGCGTGTGCGTGTGTTTGTGTGTGTGTGTGTGTGTGTGTGTGTCGCACTAACAAGTGAAAATGCAACACATTTTGCAACGGTGCCAGTGCATCATTAGTGCGAGTTGCTGTGTGTTGTGCTTAGCTGGCATATTGTGTGTGTGTGTGTGTGTGTGTGTGTGTGTGTGTGTGTGTGTGTGTGTGTGCGTACCTTCTCCTTGTCACTGGCCTCTCTCGCCACAGTGGAACCCTATACACCAAAGGCAGGAAAAATAATAAATGAGTCATGGTGTCTGCGATGCTGTTTGGGAGCATGATGGGGGATGCTTTCTTTCTTCTCTTCCTGACTCATTCCTGCCTTCTTCTGTCTCTGCATGTGAGGACCAAACTACCAAGGCCTGCCTTCTTCTGTCTCTGCATGTGAGGACCAAACTACCAAGGCCTGCCTTCTTCTGTCTCTGCATGTGAGGACCAAACTACCAAGGCCTTCTTCTGTCTCTGCATGTGAGGACCAAACTACCAAGGCCTGCCTTCTTCTGTCTCTGCATGTGAGGACCAAACTACCAAGGCCTGCCTTCTTCTGTCTCTGCATGTGAGGACCAAACTACCAAGGCCTTCTTCTGTCTCTGCATGTGAGGACCAAACTACCAAGGCCTGCCTTCTTCTGTCTCTGCATGTGAGGACCAAACTACCAAGGCCTGCCTTCTTCTGTCTCTGCATGTGAGGACCAAACTACCAAGGCCTTCTTCTGTCTCTGCATGTGAGGACCAAACTACCAAGGCCTGCCTTCTTCTGTCTCTGCATGTGAGGACCAAACTACCAAGGCCTGCCTTCTTCTGTCTCTGCATGTGAGGACCAAACTACCAAGGCCTGCCTGCAGCCATTTAGAAGTTTTATACTGTATATCGTAGCTGGCGGTCCCATGAGGTGTTACTGTCCACCCGATAAAGAGGATACGGTATATCTTGTGTCTTTATTCTTATTGTCTCCACCAGGCCGAAGGCATGGGGAGAGAGTATGTTTTGCACTCCGTCCGTGTGTGTGTCCGTCCGTCCGTGTGTGTGTGTGTCCGTCCTTCCTTCCGTCCGTCTGTGTACAGCTAATCTCCGGCACCGTTAACCCGGTCGATGCCAAACTTTGCACACACACTCCCTGGATGGCAACGATGAACCTCTGCCCCGCATTTTCCAGAACGGCCTGTTATAGCGCCACCATGAGGCAGCTTTTCACATTTTTACCTAAAACTGCACCGATCTGCGTGAAACGTTGCATGCACACTCCCTAGAGGCCAAGGACAAACCTTTGACCTGCAATTTCCGCATCTGCCTTTTATAGCGCCACCAGGAGGCCGACTTTTGTAAAACACATTTTTTTACATTACTCCTCCAGATTCTGTCCAAAAATCTCACAAATCGTTACACAGTATCTCTATGGTCATGTGCTCAAGTTGGATCTGTCCCATATTTCATATTCCATCCTAATTGGCTATAATTGGCTTTCAAAGTTTGCAAGATTGCCCCGTTTTGAACAATAGCCTCAAATCATGAACGCAGCATGCAATTTACGTGAAATCTTTCACACATTTTCTTACTAGGCTGAGGAATATATCCCACCCTTTTCACATTGGCCTGTTATAGCGCCACCAACAGGTTGATTTTTGCAAAACACATTTTTGGAACAAAATGCCTCAAATCATCCAATTTCCATCAAAGGCAAACATGTTTATATTACTCCTAAACATTTTGCCAAACATCTCACACAGTCCTATCCTCCTGGTGGAGACCTGTGCCCAGAAGGGCACTTCTTCTAGTTTTATATTGTTTTGCTTATAATTTAAAATGCTGATCCAAAATTGAGATCGACTAGCATAGAATCCAAGAATGATTCACTATGTCCGGGGATTTGTTTTCTCACGTCGCTACTCAAGTCTGGTAAGCCTCCTATTTAAAAGTCGGGAGGAAACAGGAGAAAACGGCCCGTGCGTGGCTTCTGATTGGTCGGTGAGGGGGTGTGGGTACAAGTCAAATAGTAGGACCCTGACCACACTGAGTAGAGGGTATTACACATGCATAAAGCGAGTGGCAAATCGAGAGGCAAAGTGAGTTTAACATAGTTTTAACCAATTTTAGGCGGGAACCCCTTTTTGTAACCCTATACCCTTCTGGACGGGAACCCCTTTTGGGGCTTCTGTACAGTATGTACAGTATTCAAAAAATGTGATGCTGCTATATAAATATTTGACGTTTTTCAGAAAACTTAAGGTCAGGAGAAGGTCAGGTTTAGAAGGTCCAAAATGGGTAAATGCAATCAGACAGGACTTTTCTGTTTGGATGTATTGATTGATTGATTGATTGAATAGTTTATTAGACAGAATGTATTAGGGCTTTCACTTCTTGTTGTTTAACCTATTATGATATTTGTACATTTAAAAACTGTGTACACTACGAAACCCCCCCCCAAAAAAACGCCTTTTTTTCAACTAGTCAACTAGTACCAACAAGGTCGACTAGTGGATTTACAGGTAGACTAGTTGAATAGTCGACTAGTTGCTTAAAGCATGTATAAACAGCAACAGAGTACAGTCAAACACTCAGCCCAAAATTGCGGTCTTGTTTCCATTTGGGCCCCATGCAATCGATTCATAGACATGACATGAACAATAACAACAACAATCTATATCATCACAGGTATAAACAACAAAAAATCTAATAGTCACAGTAAAAAATAAAACACTGCAAATACAGTGATGGGAAAAAGGAAGGGGGGGGTGATCATTTCCTCTGCCTTGGGCCTGCTGAAAGGTGGATTTTTAAAAGATGCAAGTGATCTGCATTTTTTGAGGGAGGGGGTCAGGGCATTCCACGCTTGGGTGGCAGTGTTGTAGAAGGAGAATTTACCCAGGTTTGTTTTGAAAGTGGGTGGTACCAGATCGTTGTATTCACTCCCTCTAGTTTTGTGTCTGTGGGTGTCCCTCACTTTATTGAGGCTCATTCATAGTCTGGATTTTTGGTGGTGGGGTGACCACCAAACTACAACATGACGTCACGAGCCGCGGTGAAGAGCAAACCACCGCCACCGCCCCAGCCCTTCTCTCTGTTTTTACTCACCACCACTCAACGTTATTTCAGCTCCGGTGGTCACCTCACCACCGGAGCGGTGGTCACCTCACCACCGAAAGTCCAGACTATGAATGAGCCTTTAGTCAGGTATGCGGGCACTGAGGGCAAGGTTGCATTTACAATGTTTTGTGTGAGCTGTCAAGGCCAGGAAGTCGTTTTTTGCCACTCAGTAGGCGTTCCCGCATAACTCATAAATATGATGATGATGTCACACACAAAAAATATCTGCCGAACGTAGCAATTCAGTCTGGATCTCAGTCTGGGGATCGACGGCATGGGACACAAAAATCTGTCTCATCAGTTGGGCTCGTCGTGTGATTTGAATTTGTGTCAGGGAGAAAGATTATCGGCTAGACAAGTCAAGGGCTGTAACAAACGTCAACAACAGTAATTTATTTCTCTGTGAACCTCCTTCCTTTGCCCCCTACCCTACCCCCCGCCCTCCCCTTACCTTGAGGTCGTATTTCTTGAAGACGGAGAGACGGTGGGAGAACACGTTGCGCGTGACGATCATGTAGGACTCGTCTCCGTCCACCGTGAGGCGGTACATCCCCAGGAACTGAGGCAGCAGCGTGTTGCCATGGCACTCCACGATGAACTGATGAAGAAAAGAAGAAAAAAAAACATCCAACTTTTCAGGACTTTTATCGCAAATTTGAGTCTACTAGGGCTGACCTCGATTAACCCATTTAGGCCTGACGTCGAAATTAAAAAAATAAATAAATAAAATAAATTGACATTTTTCTGAAATTCCTATCAGTGGTGCTCAATATTTCATGTCAAGGACCCGAAAAATTATATGTAATTGGCCTCCGACCCCCATCTGAAAATATGTTGTTCCAGGGACACCCCAGAAGCAAAGATTTGAGTTAAAAACGTTATATATTCCAAATTTGCGCCACATTTTCACGATTTTTCAAAAATAGCAGACCTACAAGCTTGTAGGTCTGCTTGTAGACCTACAAGCTTGTAGATCTTCTATTTTCGAATAGCTAAATTATAACATAATGTTTAAAACACCAAAAGGGTTCCCGCCCCAAAATGGACTACAATTCCCATAATGCTTTGGTCCACTGCTCCTCCTTGTGGATAGGGGGAGGACTGTCTTACCGAGACAACATGTAGTCCAGGAAGTAAGTGAGCCCAGTGTCCATGACTCATGGAGTCCATGGACACTTTGAAATACTGACATATCTAAAAACACACATTACCCACATAAAAACCCCAGGAAAGTGTTTATCTCCCAAACATCATTCAAATAAAAATCTGGTTGCAAAAGGGGTGAAGTGGCCCTTAAAGCACCCCCACAGCCCAAATGGAATGATTCTCTATTGCAAAAATGTTATGCAATCACTGCCAATCTCTCAGTCAAATCATGCAAAATAATAATAATAAAAAAGAATGTGTGCTTGTGTGTGTGTATGTGTGTGTGTGTGTGTGTGTGTGTGTGTGTGTGTGTATATATATATATATATATATATATATATATATATTTGCATGTTTCTTATGCATATCTGTCTGATGTATTGTTGACGTGTTGTCGTTTGTTTTGCCGTTTAGTGTTTTCTTTGTTGAAGACGACCACAACAACGTTTCACTGTGTCTTCATCCTCGGTGATACAATGACTGTATGTCAGAAAGTGCTTTTGTGCTCTTTTTTTATGCCACCAAATGAAACCGATCAATCGTGCTTGTACATCTGCTATTTTTAAAATGTTGGCTAAAAAGGAGGACTTTAGTGCGTATATGCACGAAACACAAGAAGAGCGAGATACAGAGAGAGAGAGAGAGAGAGGAGAGGAGAGGAAGAGAGCGAGGGAGAGAGAGAGAGACATCTGCTGTCTCATGATTCATCGACCAGTGCAGGGATATGGGGTGTCGTTGCCATTAAGGGTGACAGTGCACCAGTACACTGCACTGTCCTGCAGACCGCCTGAATCCCTCCCTCCTTCCTCGCGTTACATCCGTGCACCCTGGGAGCTCACAACGCATCCGTGCACCCTGAGCTCACCAGATTGTGTGTCCGACCGTCGACCACATGAAGCAATGGTTCCCAAAAACTGTGTGTGTGTACGTGTGTGTGTGTGGGGGGGGGGTGACGGGATACACTTTTTCCGTTCCGATACCACAATAAGGGCTGATACCGATACCGATACAGTATCGGGACATCTATACTCTAAACTAAATGTAATGCCTACAATTCCAAGTGCTTGTTTGGGTGGGAAGGTCCCCAGTTCGAATATAATTCATTTTGGCGAACCCTGGACATAATCCAGGCAAAATCCCGATTTGATCTACCAACAAGCTGACAAACAATGTGTCGCATCACTCGGCTTATTGAGCTGCACTGTCTGAGCCATTACACCACACTTCATCCCACTCTCCACTCTATCTCTCAGAGTCGCTGATTGAGCTCTGATCTGACAGTTGCATAATCCAGCTGGTTAACCCGCAAATCCCTGTGTGTCCGTCTGTGTTCCCTTTGGCCCAAATATCCTTTCTGTCTAGTGGAAAGTCCAAAAACAGTTTACGTTTCAGGATTCAAATTCAAAAGAAGCAAAAAAATAGCCGATCTACAACAAGCTCGAAACGCATTTGAGCTTGTAGATCTGCTTCTTTGACGCTTTTGTGTGACACTAGTAGGCCGTTAATTTATGAAAAAAAACACAACGAGTTGTGAAGACGGAGATAATAGGTTTCTGCCCGACAGCAACGTTATGGATATCCCAGAAGTCTTTCCTAGATACGGGGTTACTGATATAACGTTATACTGCAGTACATGGAACCAACTGACAAAAATAATAGTTCTAAATAAAGATATAGCACTTTCATCTCACTCGGTGTGGGGTTCCCTGTAGCCTCGGGGGGGGGGGGGGGGGCTCAGATGGGTGAACCAATAGGATCCAACGCTGTGATCCCAGCGGCACTGGAGCGTGCGTGCCATAGGATTTATAGTCGCCGGGTTCGCCTCCCGGCCGAGGCTACAACACTTCTACACAATGTATCGTGTTATTATGAACTGTGATTGGTGGAGGTGGTGAGTGACGTGCGCGGCGGAGAGAGGGAGCGCACCTGGTGATACTTCTTGAGGATGTTGTGCATCTCGGCCACGTCCTCGCTGCTGATGGTCTTGATGACGTAGCGCTTGTCGTACGAGGTGTGGAAGCGCGCTCCACTCCGCCCCTGAGCCTCGCTGATCAGGGGAGCACTGCGCGTCAGTGAGTTCTGCGGGGGAAGAAAGAAAGAAAGAAAGGCTCAATTACAGCTGTTCGGTCCAGGATCGGGGGCCCATATTGAGCGACAAGGAATACTGTGAATGTGATAGTTTGCTACTGTATGCAATATTTTTCCCCCCCACAGCATTTGGAAAAGGGTCACAGACAGACCAACTTTTAACCACTGATGGCCTATTCATACTCCAGGTTTCGGTGATGAGGTAAGTAGGCCTTTGATATGTCGTGCAAGTGCAGAGCCAAAAGGTAAAGTTTACTAAGTATTGAGGGTACTACAACTTACAAGTGGTTAAATGTTTGAAACAAGCAAAAAAATATATTAATTGACATAACACTGATGATGCCGTCAATCAAGTCTATGAGGCCATATATATACAAAATATAGGAAAAAGTCTAAATTGCAACAGTGTAAAGTCTTTGTTTGCTTTTGTATGTCGTCGTCACATTAAGACCTGAGACCGGATCTACAAAATGTCTTCTAAATCAATTTCTTAAAAAAAAACTTTTGTTTCTTTCTATATCAGTGGTTCTCAAACTATTTCATGTCAAGTAACCGCAAAATTATATATAATTGGCCACCGAACCCCATCGGAAAATATGTTGTTCCAAAGACCTGGAGCTTGTATATCTGCTATTTTTCAACAGTTAAAAATTTAAATAATAAAGTGGTAGTTAAAGTGATTACAAGCACAAGCTATAAAGACCATAGACTAAAAAGTTTAGGCATAAGGGGTAAGGCGGCGTGCAAGATAGGGCCCACAGTATATTTGGCAAATGGCTGCCCCAAGAACGGACGCCCCGGACGCATAGGATTCATGTGGTTGAAGTTTTAGCTGTTCTATTTGGACTACAAGCACTTCAATAAAGGAGGACCTGAACCTAGCAACCTTCCCATGGGCGAGGAGGATCTGAACCTAGCAACCTTCCCATGGGCGAGGAGGACCCCTAGCAATGGCCCAGGAGGACCTGTCCTGAACCTAGCAACCTTTCCATGGCCCACAAGCAGCGTCCGACCCTGGCGACCCTTCACCTGCTGTCCAGCTGATCCTCCATATGAACAAGGACGCGCGCACACGCACACGCACACACACAGAAACAGCTGCTGACCACAACATTGAGCCCAAAATGTAACACGATCCTACACATGCCATGTCGAACTCTCTGCCACCCCCCCTCCACCCCTTTCCCTGAAAGTGCCCGCATCCTCTGAACATTATCTGCAATGTTATAATGTATACTGTTAGTATTGTATTCCATCCGTGATGTAATCCTTCATGTTAGTATTGCATTTCATCTGTATTGTGTTCAATAACCACATGAACCACCTTATCATCCCTATCATTCTGGGCTGAACATCCGGCGTGTCTGCAGGACAGTGCAGTGTACTGGTGCACCGTCACCCTTAATCTACAAGCTCTTGTGACACAATTATGGCAGTTATGACACGCGGAGAGCTTGTACGTGTCAGTGCTCTCACGCAGAAACCTCCAGAAATCTCCATTTTCTAACGTTTGGGTGTTTTTTCCGTAAATGAACGACCCACTTGTCTTGGTCATACTACGGCGGCACACCAACGTATCCGACGTAGCAGATCCACAAGCTCGAAACGCCCATTTGGGAGTTATTTTGTCGCTGGATCACATTTTCAAACTCAATGTCATGCCATCTTTTTACCCCAAGAAAAGGTGGAGCGCAGGGTTTATTATCACCTCCTCATCACTTTTTTTCTTGTTAACATTGTTACAATACCCAATTAAAACCAATTGGTTCTGCTACAGTTAGCCGTCTTCTAGCACGCTAGCTCACAGCTGGCAAGTCCTTGGTTATTATTACATTAAGGAACGCTGCCAGTATATATCGAGGAATAGCGCCAAAGAGACAGAAATGTGTTGGCGAATGTGGAAATATGTGAGAAAGCTATTCCCTCAATAACACGAGAGACCCCGCCATGACGGAGACAGATATTAAGTACAAAACGTACAAACGGACACCACTGTTTGGTCCCTGAGCGCTAAGGGCGTTCTCCTCCCGACAGCCACCCACCCACTGCCCGTTGGCTGGAGTCAGCCAGCCGCGCGCTAATGTAAACACCAGAGGAACCAACGACAGCTGCAACAGAGAGCCCGGGACGGTCTGACCTCTCCACCGACACGCTCTGCCAACTCTCTGCCTCGCCGTGGGAGGAGGACTTTACTGGGATACAGAGAGACGGAGAGACAGAGAGACAGAGAGGGAAAAAGAAAGAAGGATAGAGAGAGATAGGAACAGAGAGAGAGAGAGAGAGAGAGAGAAAGGGGGAGGGCAAAGGAAGTAAAGGAAAAAGGAAAAAGGAGTGCGGAGCAACAGCTCGGTGCTGATAGGCCAGGTCCAATAACTTTTGGAAACTATTAGTAGCATACTAGGCTTTGAGTTTTAACTGCTTAAGCACTTAAACCCTGTACACCAGTAGTTCTCAACGTTTTTGGTGTGTGTGTGTGTGCGTGTGCGTGTGTGTGTGTGCACCTGGAAATCTTGGTCATCGATGCCAAACCTCTCTCGGAGGTTCCTGAACACCAGGGGGCAGTACTCTTTGAACTTGAAATGGCTCGGCATGTTCTCCCTAGACACGCACGCGCACACATGCACACAGTCGCACACACACACACACACACACGCGCACACGCACACGCACACACGCACGCACGCACGCACGCACGCACGCACGCCACATCAGACAGTGGTAGAAAAGTCATAAAAGTTTGGCGTGACCACATCGGTACATAAATCACAATAATCAGAACCTCTTTATTTGTCAAATAGGAATTTGATTTTGGAAGAACACATGCAAGAACAGAGAGCATTCCAACGACTTTACAAGACAGTGGACAGGGTGCGAGATAGAAGACTTCATATAGTCAAAGAAAACAAGCTGCAAAAGACAATAAGTGCAAGATAAAGAGCGCAATAAAACCAGATAAAAGTAGCTTGAAGGGCAGATAAAAGCACATCGTTGCTATCCTCCCATCTCCAAATTTGAACTTATGTTCTTTCATAAATAAAAGCCCTATATCACCATACAAGAGTGTCACACAAAAGTAGTGAAAATAGATCTACAGCTCGGCTCCTTTCACTACTTTAAAATGTTATTAAGATAGCGGGGGGGGGGGGGGGGGGAGGACATGTTCTGGACATACAAGGTTTCCAACGCTATTCAGATGAAACAGACTTTGTTGTTTCTTGGCGATACTGTGTGTTTGTGCGTGCGTGCGTGCGTGCGTGCGTGCGTGCGTGCGTGTATACTTATGTAATCTAGGTAGGGATTAAAGGATGACTCACTTGTTGAAGAGGTGGTTGTCCACTTTAATCTTGGAATAGGCCTTGAAGTCATCGGGCATAAGCATGATGGGGATCTGAACATGGCTTAGCTCGTTTATCTGCACAGAGAGAGAGGAAGAGAGAGAGGGAGGGGGGTTAGGGATGTTTTTTCATGACCAAAACGTAATATGTAGCATTTTATTTACACACACAGATGCAGGGGGTCCCCCACAAACATAGCATCACAGTCATTTTAACCACTTAATATCCATTTATACGCTGGCTACTCAAAAACAGCAGATCTACAAGCTCACAGCGCTGCCACTTCGTGCCGCGCTGTGAGCTCGTAGATCGGCTATTATTTTTGAAGATTTTCTTTTTTTGTATAATATAGAAAATGTTTTGAAAATGTTTTCATCTGAAATCAGAATCAAGTACTGGTCTTGCAACCACTTAATTACGGAGCTTTGTGTGTCTCTGGCTGCCTGGCTGGGTCAGTCTCTGGCTGCCTGGCTGGGTCTGTCCGAGCACGAAAATAGCATTTGGTTGGTTTTCAAAACCAAGTGTCACTGTTGTGCAGCCTAACACACACGTACATATTAACTGTATATATGATGATTTCAGGTGTGACAGTACAGTACAGTGACAGTACAGTACAGTAGAGGGACCCCCTGGGGACCCCCACACGGTAACTGTCATTTCTCAACCGTTTCGGACGCGGGGCGGCCCCCCCGGGGACCCACCACTTACTTCACACGGGTGTGATTTTGTTTTTACACCATATCTCTTTGAGATCACAACCAAATCTCTTTGAGATCACAACCAAATCCCCCCCCAAAAAAAAATAACAACAATAAAGCACAAGCCTCTGAGAGAGAAAGCCTGGTGCTGGTATTTTTCAGCTGCCCTCTCACTTAGCACTGTGTGGGAGGAATAGTAAATCAAGGGCTGGGGGAGGACAGGGTGTGTGTGCTGCAGTAGCACAAGCCTCATCACATCCACAGCACTCCTTCAAGAACCTTATGGGGCTCAAGGCAGTAAAGGCACGCACCCCTAGCAAATAATGTTAAAACCTCAGCCCGAAATCTGGGCGTGTTATTTGATTCTAACCTCACTTTTGATGCCCAAATAACAAAGGTTGTACAGACATGCTTTTTTCAGTTAAGAAATATCGCCAGAATAAAACCATTCCTCACATCTACAGATCTTGAAAAAGTAATCCATGCATTAATTTCCTCACGTTTAGACTACTGTAACGCCCTGTACTCCGGACTCAACAAAAAAGCCATAGCCCGCCTGCAACTAGTGCAAAGTTCTGCAGCAAGACTACTGACCAACACCAGGAGGTGTGAACACATTACTCCAGTACTGGCCTCCCTGCATTGGTTGCCAGTACATTTTAGAATTGATTTTAAGATTTTATTGACTACTTTTAAAGCTGTGCGAGGGCTGGCCCCAAATTACATTTTAGCTATGTTACAGCCCTTACGACCCCACACGTACCCTCAGATCGGCAGGCAGGGGTCTACTGACTCCTTTTAAAACAAAACTTATTACCATGGGCGATAGGGCCTTCGCAGCCCGGGCACCGAAACTCTGGAATGCCCTACCCCAGAACCTGAGGGACGCACCCTCAGTGGCTGTCTTTAAAAAAAAAAAAAAAAACTTTTTTACACAGGCTTTCCCATAGATAGCCTGTTTATTGTTTATTATGTGGTGTTATGTTATTTTATTTATTGTCCGTTCAATGATATATATATATTTTTTTTAAAGATATTTCTTTTGCGGATTACGCCTTTTATTGGTTTTTGAAGGGACAGACAGTAGGCTGACAGGAAACGGGAGAGAGATGGGGGAAGACATGCAGTAAAGGCCGTGTCGGGCTCGGGAGTCGAACCCGCGGCACACTGCGACTGGATTACCAGTCGGGTGCCCAGACGGTTACGCCACCGCCTGGGCTCCGTTCAATGATTTAAACAGTTTTTTTTTGTTGTTGATTTATCCCACAAACTACCTCTACCTCTTACTGTATTGTAAAGCACTTTGTGAATTTTGTTCTGAAAAGCACTCTATAAATAAAGTTTATTATTATTATTATATACGTATAATGTGTATATATCCTACAACTAGACCGGTCACCGGCTGTAAAGCACCGAGTCGGTAACGATGGAAGTTGGAGATCCATGCCCCCACCCGGCTATGCAATGCTCGTTGTACCCATGTCAGAGTACCCGTTCCACCCATCTGTCTGTGTCCCTTTTATACCCATATATGGAGATATCTGGATCTGTCTCTCGGTGTCCCTTTATTCCTATATATGGAGTTCTGTGTCAGGCATGCCCAAATATGGAGTGTTGTGAACAGGCCAGCTCCATATATGGACCATGGGACCCTGGCCAGAGCCCGAGCAGAGGCCTTTTGTGGCGGTTCTGGACAACCGTGGCTCCGACCGACTCGACACCGGGCACTGCACTCCCCGTGGGGGTGCGGAATGCACGTGTCGAATTTGAAGTCGGTGGGGCGAACGGTTCTCGAATTACGTGGATTACAGCCGTACACACGTACAGACAGAAACATTTTAGATTGGGACGGTAACGAGTTGTGAGTGCACACTTCGTCCGCAGTTCAGATCGGCAAGTCATAGTAGTTTGATATACAATGGGTTTGTATAGCAAGGGAGCGGGCAGCTAAGATTTATATTGTAACTATGGAAACCGATGACAGTGCAACGTCACAGCATGACGTCACATAGCCTTATATAAACTGGCGTACGATGTAGTATAGCTCAGTTAATCTAATAAGAGTATAATTATGGAGTATCCAGGAATGTGATTGACTTTCTCCGCTCGTCGCTTCGTTAATCAGCCGCCTTCATACAGTCCTAAGCTACAGGTCCCCCCAAGATAACAAGAGGACCTCGGCAATAAATATCAATATCCAAATACTGAATCAAGCAACTTAAAAAAATCTGTCTTTCCGTCTCTGAGAAGTGTGGTGCAGAACGGCAGAAACAATGACCGAGAACTTCGGGACCGTCCCAGCTGTGGCCGAGACCCCAGAGATTAAACTCTTTGGGAAGTGGAGCACTGATGATGTCCAGATCAATGACATCTCCCTGCAGGATTACATTGCCGTGAAAGAGAAGCACGCCAGGTACCTGCCCCACTCCAGCGGCCGCTACGCCGCCAAGCGCTTTCGCAAGGCCCAGTGTCCCATCGTGGAGCGTCTCACCAACTCCATGATGATGCACGGCCGCAACAACGGCAAGAAGCTGATGACCGTGCGCATCGTCAAGCACGCCTTCGAGATCGTCCACCTGCTGACCGGAGAGAACCCCCTCCAGGTGCTGGTGAACGCCATCGTCAACGGTGGACCACGCGAGGACTCCACGCGTATCGGTCGTGCCGGAACGGTCAGGAGACAGGCTGTGGACGTGTCCCCCCTCCGCAGGGTCAACCAGGCCATCTGGCTGCTGTGCACGGGGGCCAGAGAGGCCGCTTTCAGGAACATCAAGACCATCGCCGAGTGTCTGGCCGATGAGCTGATCAATGCAGCCAAGGGTTCGTCCAACTCATACGCCATCAAGAAGAAGGACGAGTTGGAGAGAGTTGCCAAGTCCAACCGTTAAGAAACCAAAAATATGAAATAAATTCCAGTAAAATATGAATAATAATAAGTCTGGGGTGCTCCAATAAGCCCGAGTAGACGATGAAATGACAAAAGAAAAGAGAAAAAATGCAAAGGAGTGTGGAGTGGACCTAATAATAATAATCACTAGAAATGCACTGTCGAGGTGCCAACTTGCACACAATCAGAGCGCGCAACTACTGCTACTAACTAATGTCTATTACAACTGCTTTAGACCCGTTATTGACCTTAACTTTGAAACGTACCTTAGTTATGTCACCATCAACAGCCAATAAGGGACCACCATTATTTGTTTATTTTTAAGATATTTGTTGGGGTGTTTTTTTGCCTTTATTGGTAGGATACAGTAATTAGACAGGAAAGGAGGAGAGAGAGGAAGACATGCGGCAAAGGCCGACGGGCTCGGGACTCGAACCAGCGACACGCCGTCATGCTGGATTACCGGCCTAGGTGCCTCGACCGCTCAGCCACGGCCCAGGCCGGAGCCGAGTGAGCAATGCTCAATGAACCACATGAGGGTGGAGATTGTGTGGCAGAGTTTCCATTTGGAGCTGGCCACCCACCACCCACAACCTGTCACAAGCATGATCCAAAGCCTGTGTCATCCAAAGCGTGCGTGCGTGCGTTGCTCCCAGCCATGGCAGTGTGCAGGTATAGACACATGCTTATCTCCATATTTTAACATTGTGTTTTTTTAACGCCCAAATATTTGATCATACTACAGCGTCACACAAACGTATCAACAACAGCAGATCCACAAGCTCAAAACGTGGCGTTAAAATAATACTTTAAAAACTAAAATGTTATCAGTCTGGATCATGAGTACGCCATAAAGCCTCCTCCCCACTTCCCTTTCGTCTTTACAGTCGTGCAAATTTATCCTCATATAAATAGAAATAACCTAAAGCATATATAGCTTGCTGCTTAGCAGAAAACGAAATAATAATAAATAAAATTAAGTAAAGATATTTGAGAATATATTTCCGTGAACGGATTGCTCGGATTTCGGGAGGTGTAGTTCCAGACTGCACTGTCTATAGCATTCAGGAGGTAAGTAAGTAAGTACATTTTATTTATAGAGCACTTTTCAAAGAAAAAATACATCCTAAAATAAAGTGCTGACGAAATAAAAACGTTTTTAACAAGTTCTTAAAACAGTCGACAGACTCTGCATTCTTTAGCACAAAGGGCAGGGCATTCCACAAAGTGGGGGCAACCACTGCAAATGCACGGTCACCCTTTGTTTTGAGCCTAGTTGCTGGAATGGACAGAAGGCCTTTATCAGAGGACCTGAGAGAACGTGTATTTGGCTTAGAATGCAGTAGTTCAGAGATGTAAAGTGGAGCCAGTCCGTGTAATGCCTTATATGTTATTAAGAGAATTTTGAAATTGATCCTGGATTTGACTGGCAACCAATGGAGTGCAGCAAGCACGGGAGTAATGTGAGATCTGCGGTGTGTGTTTGTGATAATCCTGGCAGCTGTATTCTGTACTAGTTGAAGTTTATGGATTGAGGAGGAACTGAGGGTGGTGTAGAGACCGTTACAATAGTTGAGGCGGGAGGAGATGAAAGCATGGATGATTTTTTTCTAAGTCTTGGGGAGTGAGGACTGGTTTGATTTTTGAGATGTTACGAAGGTGAAAGAAACATGACTGGGTGACCTTCTTAACATGGGATTCCAGGTTCATGCGGTTGTCGAAGAGGACACCCAGATTTCTAGCGGAATCGTTTATGTTGGATGCCAGAGGGCCTAGGGAGAGCCGTACGGCGTTGGAGATGCTTTCAGGGCCTATGATTAAGATCTCTGTTTTGTTGGAATTTAGCTGAAGGAAGTTTTGGGCCATCCAATTATTGATTGCTGTGAGACAATCACGTAGGGTAGATAGTTTATCAATGTCTTTTTGCTTGAAAGAAAAATAAAGCTGGGTGTCATCGGCGTAGCAATGATAGGCAACGCCTGAGGTGTAGTTCCAGACTGTACCGTCTATAGCATTCAGGAGGTGTAGTTCCAGACTGTACCGTCTATAGCATTCAGGAGGTGTAGTTCCAGACTGTACTGTCTATAGCATTCAGGAGGTGTAGTTCCAGACTGTACCGTCTATAGCATTCAGGAGGTGTAGTTCCAGACTGTTCCGTCTATAGCATTCAGGAGGTGTAGTTCCAGACTGTACCGTCTATAGCATTCAGGAGGTGTAGTTCCAGACTGTACCGTCTATAGCATTCAGGAGGTGTAGTTCCAGACTGTACTGTCTATAGCATTCAGAGAATGTGGAATAGTTGGGGCGCCCGCTGGCCAAGTGGTCCAGGCGCATGCCAAATTTAGGCTTTGGCCTGACAGCGCGTTGCGTGTTTGAGTCCCGTTCATGACGACCTTTGCTGCATGTCTCTCCCCTTCTCTCTCTCCCTCTTTCCTGTCCATCTTCACTTGTCTATCAATAAAGGCAGAAAAGCGAAAAACAAATCTAAACAAAAAACTTAAAGAGAGGTTGGAATAGTTGTCTGGTTACGCGAGGCTAATCGTCTGGCAACGTGAGACGATATGCTCTGGAGTTCAACGACCACAGCGTTTTTAACACAATCAGTGCCGGGATTCCTTCAAAATAGAATCCCTGGGGTGCGGGAAAGACATGCTTTTACTGGATGGGTGGAAACGGTTAAAGATGCTCACTTTCTAAATGCAAGGATCACACATAGTAAATATCGTGGTCCATGTCGGGTGGACACCTCATAAATCCATGTCCAAAACGTTACTTTTCAGGATTCAAATCCAAAAAACAGCCAAAGTAAGCAGGTCTACAAGTGCTTCGGGCTTGCGGATCTGCTACCCTTGATACTTTTGTGTGACGATGTAGTATTGACAAGTTTCGTTAATTCACGAAAAGAATATGGAGCTAAGGTTTTTCTGCCCCGATACCAAGCATATATTAGGGTAAAAGCAATACATATATAACCTTTTCCCACTTGTGAGCCCTATAAATGAAAAACTAAAATAATCTGATCTACAAGCTCACAACGTATTGCACCGCAATGTGTTTGGAGCTTGTTGATCTGCGTAATGGAGCGGTGCCTCCGCTCCATTACGCAGCTATGTGTGTCCCTATGTATGCGTGTCCCTGTGTCTGTCCGAGCACGGACAGGCAGCTGAAACACCTCAGCAATACCAGTGGAGTGCAGTACAGTACGAGAAGTACAGAGTACAGTGCTGTTGCACCCACTCACAGGTGATTAATGTTATGCTTGCCTATAATAACATGACACCACACCAGGCTGAAAGTGCCTAATTAACACACAGTCATACCTTGTCCACACGGCAACGCAAAAAAAGGCATTTTTAGATTTGTTTGAGGATGAAAGGCCCAAAGGGGCCAAAAAAAACCATACAACATGTACGTGTTGAGAGAGCGTGAGAAACAGAGAGTGAGACGGGAGAAGAGAGAGACAGCTTTGTGTGTGTGTGCGCGTGTGCGCGCACGTCTCAGAGCCTTGTCGTGACAGGCAGAGACGCCACAGTGCTGCTGCCGCGGTGTGGCACAGATGCATTGTGGGTGCTCACTCAGCGTGGAGACGTCACCTAAACAACAAAGGCCGGTCTCACAACATTACCGCACACACACGCGCACACCCACGCACGCACTCGCATGCGCGTCTCTCACAACGGAGGTATAGGAGGACGAGGAGACAATGTAGCTACTGCTACTGTTATGTTGCCACACACACACACACACACACACACACACACACACACACAGCCCATTGATAGAAAGACAGCGAGGAACTCACTCATAGAGACACTACAATGTAGGTACCTCTTCAGGTACACATTCACAGTACACACACACACACACAGTCACACACACACGCACACAAATTGCTGATTATTTTGAAGGTTACATTACAAATGCATCACATGCGCACACACACACACACACACACACACACACACACACACACACACACACACACACACACACACACACACACACACACACACACACACACACACACACACACACACACACACACACACACACACACACACACACACACACACACACACACACACACACACACACACACACACACACACACACACATTAAATGTAGCCTATGGAAGGATATACATATTGCTCCTTATTTTGAAGGTTACATCAAAAAGGTTACATTACAAAATCAGATTGCTAAAATGCTAATATGTTTCAGCGGACGAGATCTAATTCATACTTGCCGGGGGGAAGTGACTCTTAATCAAGATGGATGACTCTCCGCTATGGGTTGACACGATGATTACATTTAACTTGTGATACATTTTCACACAAATAATACAATTTTATTGTGTGTTTGGCATTGAATATATATATATATATATATATATATATATATATATAAAGGCTTTTTTAGGCTTTGTATATTCGTAAACAGAAGTAGCACAGGACAGGCAGATATGACAAATAACTTAAATTAAATACTGTATACAAAGAAATGACTGGCAGGGGTCCTTCAGGAGATTCCAGGGGGTCCCCGGCAAAATGTAACAGCATCACACTCATTTTAACCCCCTTTTTTAACCCATTCTGGACGGGAACCCGTTTTGGTGTTTTAACTAAGCATTATGTTATACTTTAGCTATTGAAAAATAGCAGTTCTACAAGCAGTTCATAGCGCGCCACCGAGTGGCGCGCTATGAGCTTGTAGATCTGCTATTTTTGAAAAATCGTGAAAATGTGGCACAAATCTTTGAATATAATATATTCTTTCAGAGGACTTTTTTATTTATTTTGACGTCAGGCCTAAATGGTTTAAGATACATTTCTGGGGCTTTTATGCATTTATTGATAGGACAGTAGACTGAGAGAGATGAGCAGCGACACGCAGCGAAGGTTATCGGGATTCGAACCCGCGACACGTTGTCAGGCTGGCATTACACACAAGGTTTTTTTTTCCAAACAAAATCTTCTTTTCAGGGGGCCGATCCCCACTCCCTGGCACGAAACGTTTTCAGATGGGGTCTGCGGCCAAATACTACACACCAATTTGGGGGTCCTTGCCTTGGCGCATACAAGTTCGAGAACCACTGCCTTAAGCGTCCTCTCATAATCCTATACTTTTCAATTGAGTACTAAGCGGCAAGCGCATATGCGCTCTTTCAGAACACTAAATAATGGAGCAGTGAGCGTTATAAAGGCCTGCTCAGCTCCCATGCCGTAAGCAAAATAAAATAAAAATTTGCTAGGCCAAGTCCTAATATGTAATTTGTAAAACAGCGTGAAAGGAGCCACCACACACTAGCGTTGTGTGTCCTCCTACACACTAAACACAATAATGTAAAAAAATCACACCCGTGTGAAGTGAGTGGTGCAACTCTGTGTGGGGGTCCCCGGGGGGACCCCGGAAGTTCCAGACCCATAGGACCGGCGAGCCGCCCCACGTCCGAAACGGTAGAAATGAGTCACCATATGGGGTCCCCCACTTACATTTATGAGAGTGTCCGAGACAAACGCCTACTTTTGGTACTTTAAGTACATTTTGATGCCTAATAGAGGGTATGCGCATGCATAAAGTGAATGGCAAATCGAGTGGCAAATCGAGTGGCAAAGTGACAGGCAAAGTGAGTTTAACATTGTTTAATGTCGTTTAATGCAATCAGATAGGACTTTTCTGTTTGGATGTATGGGCTGCCAAGGCCAGAAAGTAGTTTTTTGCCACTCAGTACTACTTCCGGGTTTGATGACTTTTACTGTAACGGAGACTACGGTGTATTTCTATATTGCCGTATTGATACTTTCACTTACGTAAAAAACATTGAGAGTACTTTTTTCCACCACTGCAAATGAGCACCACCTACTGTATACAAGGTGTGGGCACAGGCAGGCAGGGACGTCCCCCAAAGGACCGGAGCCTTTTCCCCTTAATGAGGTCTACACACCGACTCCTTCAGGTTGTTTACCTGCTCTATGTGTGTGTGCGCATGTGTGTGTGTGTGTGTGTGTGTGTGTGTGTGTGTGTGTGTGTGTGTGTGTGAGCTGTATGTTTCCCAGCTGCACAGGTAATGTATTTTGATTGTGAAGGCTCATTAGCCGGTACACACCTTTCGAGCCTTAGTTGGAGAATAGCGGATCTACAAGCCAAGAATGTGCCAAACCTGGATGCGTTGCGGAGCTTGTAGACCAGCCATTTCCGCGTGCCAGGAAGGACATACCTACTGAGGCAGCAAAAGAGAGAACTCTAAAGCTGCTTTCAGCTATATATATATATATATATAGTTGTTCGCGCAACTTCTCAGCTTTGCATTGACTTTGTATGTAATCGCGCCACTCTAACCATCCAAGTCTGAACGCACCTTTTGGTGCATTGTCCTTCCTCAAACACCTTGCAGTGAACTTGCAATAAAGTTAATCTCACCATAAAGTTAATGTATTTTCAAAGCTTGCCACCGACTGTATTTTTACAGTCCGAGGTCCTATGAGGACAATGGAGGATTTAATTGGGGGCGATGCTTAAAAAAACACATCAACATCAACTTTGAATGGCCCGTATACTGGCAGGAAACGGCATGGGGAACGGAGCCTTCATTAGAGATGAATGGGTGCTGCGAGGCCAAAGGGATCTCGTGGTGACAAGGGAAGGGAGAGCCGTCCGTCTCTCTCTCTGTGCTGCAGTTATTATTACGGCCTGTGTTCTTCTTTGGAATGGACGGATATGAAAAAATGTGATGCCAAGATCTCTCTCTCTCTCCCTCTCAAAAAAAGTCCTCTACTTGATTGTATGTTTGGCGGGGAAAGATAAGGAAAATTAATTGTTGGAATTTTGGAATGTGTTTTCCCCTCAGCCATGACCCTTTCCTCCTCCTAATGCTGCTGCTGCTGCTGTGGTTGAACCTCTGAAGACACAGTACAGGCCTTATGGACGGAGTGAGTCACACTGCACATTTGTTTGTGCTATTATGTGTTGAGACATATTAACCCATTTAGACAAAGCATACAGGTTGAACATATCGGCGATGTTCTGGGCTCATTTCTGACTTCATGCTGCATCACGGTTACAAATGTATTAACGCTTCTAAAGATAAATCAATATATTAGCGTGACTAGCGTGAAGTTACTTTCACCTCCTGATTTTTGGGGGAAGTGGAAAGAATAAAAGCTCCCTGCATTCGGCTGGCACCACAGCGAGAGCACTGACTGAAGGACTTTAGTGGCACTAAAAGTGTTAAGACCTGCAACGCATCTGTGACACTAGCTGTTGAAAAGAAATCTTGAAAAATCTTGAAAATGTATGCAAATCTGTTTTTAACTCAAATATTTACGTTTTTTTTCCAGAAAACTGTCAGGATTTACAAGACATTTGTAGAATCAGTCTTCATGGGTTAATTCACGCAGGCTCTTGGGTTCTCTGGCTAGTTTAGCCTAATCATGCTACTCTAAGGGCAATGTCACCCTAACGTTATCTCCTTGCAGCCATCTGCTCGTCTGCAGCCAACTTTCACACCGCAGCTTCCTGTTTGTTGCCATGGTGACCAGCGCTTGTTTTCCGGCCCTCCGAAGCAGAGCGCCGTCTGTCGAGCCCTGTGGCAGACAGTGTTGCCAGATTTCGTCGAGAAATGCACGCGACCCACCGGGTCTATGAGAAGAAACAAGCAGCCCAAAAATGATTGACTAGAAAGTTTAACTACTTTCAACCGATAGCTATTTTCAACAAAAGTCGCACGTTGCGAGCTGGTAGATCTGCTATTTTTGACAGAAAATGTGAAGAACAACAACAACATTGTCCTGGTCAAAAAACCTTTCAAATGGGGGTCAGAGGACCCACCCCCATATTATTTTGGGGGTAAGTAGGATGAAAATGTTTAGATAATGACTGCTTTAAACACAACTACCAATATTTGAACAAGCTACGTGACTTTTACCGAAAAACAAGTCAAGGTGGCTAACCAGACTTGGTAACAGTGCTGTCTGTCTACGTAGGACAGGAAGTGGCTGTGTGTAGTGAGCGTGCTCAGTCAGCATCAACCCGGCCGTGGGTTATCAACGTGGAACAAACGACACGACAGACCTCAGAGATGCTCGCTTCCTCCCTGATAATGTTGACAGTATAGAGAGGAGCTTGTGACGCTCACGTTTTCACCATGCTGAGAAGAAGCATTGATGTGGAATGTTTAGTAGCAGGCAGTGGTGGAAAGTAACTAAATACATGTACTCAAGTGCATTTGTGTACTGAAAGTGAAAACCCTGCACCCCAAGGACCCCTGGCCTGGGGGTCCCCGGATTCCCTGCTAACTAGTGCTCATCCTTCAAAGCATATGTTTGTTTACATGATGTGACCTGTGTGTGTGTGTGTGTGTGTGTGTGTGTGTGTGTGTGTGTGCGTGCGTGCGTGCGTGCGTGCGTGCGTGCGTGCGTGCGTGCGTGCGTGCGTGCGTGCGTGCGTGCGTGCGTGCGTGCGTGCGTGCGTGCGTGCGTGCGTGCGTGCGTGCGTGCGTGCGGCTGTGATGAAGATATAATCAAGATGGATGATTAGCTGGCAGACAGACTCGCTTACAAACCAATCCAATTTATCCACATTAGGTCCAATTATGTATGTACTCACCCGGCCATCACATTATTACATAGAAGAGGCCGGACTGCACAGGGAGTCGGCAAGCAGTGTTGACAAAAACTATGATGAAAAATGTTTGTCGACTACCTTTTTATACCACCGTAAGTAATGTAAGTACGTTATGATGACTAAAACTATGACTAAATAAATTTCGTCACCAACTAAAAACTAGACTAAAATCTTAGGGAGGGACTATTTGAGAAGGGATCCAGTAGAACTAAGACAAGTTATTTCATGCTTTGTTGTGAGCAGGTGTCACTCTCCGAAAATAGCCGATCTACAAGGTCACAAAGTGAGCTTTTATTTTATTTTAGCTTTCACATCTTAGCTGTCTAACATGTGAGTAAAAGCAAATATTATTATAATTTTTTTTTAAATATCTATCTATAAATGCACCTGTACTGTACGTACGTGTGTAATCCACGCAACTCGAGAACTGTTCGCCCCACCGACTTCAAATTCGACGCGTGCGTTCCACACCCCCACAGGGAGTGCAGTGCCCGGTGTCGAGTCGGTCGGACCCACGGTTCTCCATAACCGCCACAAAAAGGCCTCTGCCCGGGCTCTGGACAGGGCCCCTGCCCAGCGTCCATATATGGAGCTGGACTGTTCTGACATCATTCTGACACATATATGGACATAAAAGGGACACCTGTTGAATGAAGACCCCTGCTATATCGCATTATGAATAAAAAAGACATACAGAACAACCTCACTGCCAGATAACGAGACTAAGGTCTAATGTGCTGTTGTAACTGCAATGGACTGTAATGGACCGAGTTTACTGCAAGTCTAAACTTGACCTTTTTATTGGCCAATTAACAATGCAATCACCTCACTATACCTGACCTGTTGCAAGAGCCCGGAGCCATTTAACCAAAGGGCATGAATATAAAGTTAGCCAAAGCCTACTGTATATGCTCTATATGTTATTATACACTGTTCACTTTGTGAAGTATAAACTGTTGTTGTGCTTTCCTCCGAGGCATGGTAACTAGGTGTGGGATCTACAGGGGGTTGGTTGGTCTCCCCATTGGCAGTGCAGTCCACCAAGGATACAGTATGTCTCCCTTGTTCCATTTGGCTGCAAGACACGGTGAGAGATCAAGAACCTTATACCGGCTCAATGTTGACTTGTTCGATTTAAACTGTAGTCTGAAACTAGTATCGATTGTTTACTTTGCGACAACTCGATTACTTTTAGAAATTTCCGTTTGGTTGGTCAGGTTTTTTTTAAATATATTCCTTAACCCATTCTGGGCGGGAACCCCTTTTGGTGTTTTAAACATTGTTATAATTTAGCTATTGAAAAATAGCAGATCTACAAGCTCATAGCGTGCCACCGAGTGGCGCGCTACGAGCTTGTAGGTCTGCTATTTTTTAAAAATCGTGAAAATATTTATTTCAGAAAACTGGAGGATTTAGAAGATTTTTTTCAGTGGTTCAGTTCAGTGGTTGATAAAATGACTGTGATGCTAGTTTTGCTGGGGACCCCCTGGTACCCCCCCCCCCCCCCCAAATGAACCCGGACCCCACTTTGAGAACCAGTGTTCTTGGCCTAATATACTGTATGTCTATAGCTGATATAAAATAGGACCTTTGAGCAATGGCTGGCTGTTTATGCCACCAAAGTGCTTGATACAGCAGCACCTAGCTAAATTAGGCCCATATAGATGCTGACTGCAGCCATGGCAAAAGCCCAAGAAAAACATGTATTGCGTAACCACCACATGGGTTTTGAGTGCTACTAACATTGGCACCAAAACGCTCAAGCCACATTCCCCGCGATGACATCTCCCATCACCGTTAAATGTGGTCTGACCTCAGGCAGAACCTTAAAAGGGCCCGGTGCTCTGGATGAGATAATTTCACACGGTTTCAATGCTCCGATAGTGCACAGTGAGTATGGTGTGGGAGTATTCAAGTATTTGAATAACCAGAGGGCGTCCATTTATTTTACCACTACAACACGCTTTTCTGTTTTCGAGTCATCGTGAGTCATTAACGTTAACATGTTGGGAAAGCAACATTAGCTAACGGTGTGATTTTTAGGCCCACAATGAGTCACCCGACTACTATACCTGAAATAGGTCACGGCAAGGGTCACCACAAAACCAGCCGTTGGTTTGGTTCCTCCGTTATGCATGACAAATTATGTCATGCCAAGCAGTGTTGATATTGACAGCAAATTCTTATTTAAGTTTAGTCATAGTATTTTGAATAAAATGTAATTTAGTTTTAGTCACATTTTTTTAGTCATCTAAATCAACTGTAGATTTAGTCGACTACAATGTATTTTAGTGGCCCTTGATGGCGCCGTAATGCCTGATTTTATACACTTGCTGGCATGCTGACAATAGTGCGACGCGTTGTGAGCTTGTAGATCTGCCATTTTCAGAGTGCAACATCAAACATAAAATTACTTATCTTTCAGTTCTACTGGATCTCTTCTCCACTAGCCCCTCCCTAACTAACATTCTAGTCTAGTTTGTTGACGAAATTGTCAGTATATTTAGTCACAGATTTAGTCATCATAGCTTAGTTTTTATTTTGTTTTTATCAGTGAAAAAAAGGTAGTCGACGAATATTTTTCGTCATAGTTTTAACAATCAACATCTGATTCCAAGTCCCAATCTGTGATTTATGACAGTGGGTCCCAGGGGTACCCGAGGGAGTTCCAGGGGGGACCCAGCTAAATGATAATTTGGAACCAAATGGACCCTTATATTTCTGTAACTCTGAGAGTGTACAAATGGAACCAAATGGACCTTAACGGGTCCATTTGTACACTCTCCGAGTTAAATTAGCATAGATTTTACAATATAAATTGGGGGTCTCAGAGATAGAAATGCTATAAATGGGGGTCCGTAGACTAAAGCATGTCAAACTAGGGGTCCTTAAAATTAAAATACTTGAGAATCACTGCTAGAGCCGTTAAAAATCTTCTCTTATGGGGGTCCCTGGTATATCTCTTCAAATGGGGGTCCGCGGGGCTGATTAGTGTCTATTTGGGGGTCCTTGACGTGAAAGTTTGGGAACCACTGATTTATGAAACTGAATGAAAGGAACCCAAGCAACACTGATAGCGCTGCTGTGTTTCCTAAACAATTAGCACAAGCTGGTTAGACGTATGTTCTTGCTGTTCCACATGCAGCCAACCAGTAGATTGTTTGCGTTTGCTATTCAAATATAGCAGACATACAAATTCACAGCGACACGGGTTAGGGTTGTGCCTAATTTGTAGTTGTTGCACCGAAGGTAGCCGATCTACAAGATCACAACGCCACCCAGCGGGACTCCGGCTTGCAACAGAGTACAATCAAACATCCTTTTAGAGAGAGACATGACGACTGCATGTAATCCTAATGACTGAAATCAGCCCTGGCGACTGAGAGCTTTAATCCGCGGCGTGATGCGTCATGCTGTGTTTCAGCACTCACACCTGACAATTTCAGTTCAGGGCGATTACAAAACATCTGGTGCGTGTGACAATATACGTGACGGCCTATGTTTAAGATAATCCCTTGCAGTTTCAGGGCAAATGTGCCAACCCTCCCTGCAGTGTACTGTACATCTTAGTAAAAATCCTAAATCATAGAGCAAGCTCTCGTTTTCTTCCCCTCTGTCTTTCTCTCTGTGCTGCTTGGCCATAATGATTTAATAGGCCTGTCACAATTATTACATAATCGCCTAAATCGCAATTATTTGCGATAATCACAATTATGTTTGCATAATCGTCAATCGTTTCCATGTTGAAAAATGTCCATACATTTAACTAATTTACCGACACCCCGTCTGGTGTCAGCCAGTCATTTAATGCGGCGAGACTCTTAGTTTGAAAGCCGTTTCACTCGGAAACTAAGACCCAGGAAGTGAGTTATGCAACAGGTGCCGCCCAATTCACCCAAAACATACATTTTGTAACCGGGGATATCGTCTTGAGAAATTGAAAAATATTTTGAGCCAAAAAGAAGAATCCAAGGTATTACGATTCTAAAAACGGTGTTCCCACTTCCCAAATAGAAGAAACCCACCTCTTGTCCTATTTGCTAAATCCAAAAAGTAATAGATCGAATAAATCGGCAGGACAATAATGGATAGTTGCAGCTCAAGTCCTTGCACTCAACATGGCGCGGGTGAGACGCCGGGACGGAGGGATCGATTTGCAAAACGGGACATCCTCGCTCAGCCAAGCCTCAATACTCATGAGGTGTTACACAGCTTTATCACCTGTCACCTCTCTTCAAATGGGTTGTTCTGCCATGAGGTGTTGCACAGCTCTATCAGACTATCACCCGTCACCGCTCTTCAAATGGGTTGTTCCGCATAGTTTTTCGTTTTGGTTTTAGTTTGTTTCAGCTAAAAGTTTAACCTTTTTTATTCACTTCCTTCCAAAACACGTGAGACGTGAAAATAAGATATGAAAAATACATAGAGTATTAGAGTACATACAGTGTGATCTCCTGCACCTGTTCAGTAGCACCACTAACAGCTTATCACAGTCTATTCTGTCACTGACTCAGGAGACATCTGAATTAGCACCTTTCCTGTTCACGCACGCACACACGCACGCACGCACGCACGCACGCACGCACGCACGCACGCACGCACGCTACTACACGTAGCCCAGCTAAGCAAGACCTGCATGTCTAACACATCAATGCCATTCCATGTCAGTGTCCTATGGCGTAACCAGAAATGCTATTTTTATTCATAACGTTCCAATAATGTTCGACGACAGAAACACAATGAAATCGCAAATTGTTTGAGTGACAATTGATCATCAAGTAAAACGTCATGGCGTCTGACAAAGACATGTCACACTGCATTCAAGCAATCAGGAGAGAGCCTTTGTGCTTAATAGCTGCAGACACACACACAGGACACACACACACACACACACACACACACCCACACACAGTAATGCCATGCACATAAGCATGCGATGCTGCATGCTGAAGAAGCAGCACACCAAGGATCAATATAGTGCAATCTGTAGATGCAGATATTGGAAGGGCTAGGGCAGGTGCATGCACACACACGCACGCACGCACGCACGCACGCACACGCCTGTGTTTGATTCTCTAGAAGTCTTATTTGTGAGTTCTCATCATCTCCTCTGTTCTCCTCACCCATATTCATCAAATCACATTAGCTATAGGTCGGCTCCTGTGGATATTTATAGATTACCGCAAGCCGCCAAACCCACCACCACCCCCCCCTCTCCCTCTCTCTCTCTCTCTCTCTCATGCAATCCACAGACAGACACTCTGAGTCACAGAGAGAGAGAGAGAGAGAGAGACAGCGACTGTGGCTCAGGAGGTAGAGCAGGTCGTCCAACGATCCATGGGTCAGCGGTTCGAATCCCGGCTCCTCCTGTCTACATGTCGAAGTGTCCTTGGGCAAGACACTGAACCCCAAATTGCTCCCGATGTGCTGGTTGGTACATTGCATGGCTTCCGCCGCAATCGGTGTATGAATGGGTGAATGTAATGCACAATCTATGTAAAGCGCCTTGGATAAAGGCGCTATATAAATGCACCATTTACCATTTACAGCGAGAGAGAGGTAGAGTGTTATGATTGAGAGACAAGAGATCCAGGCTGGAGAATGGATTAAAGAAGAATATAAAAGGAAAAGAAAAAGGTTGACAGTTCATATATCAACATATCAGGGAGGACAGCTGGTCAACAGCCGGCCCATCCATAGGGCCCATGCATGCTTTGTCGACTAAAGTAAATAAAAAATATACATATATATAAGAGATTATGTTGGAATGGATCATTTATTTGGATGTACAGTGTAATGGTTGAGAAGACATGTTATTTCCTACATCACGGTTCCCTAATAGGCGGCCCGCCTATTAGGGTTTTATTTTTTTAGGGCAAATAAAAAAATAAAAGATGTGCGATATGAAGTGTGAGATTACCATAATGACAGTAATCTAATCATAATTCAAGGGCTTTTGGCAGAGAGTGTACAAATGGAGAGTGCACAAATGGAACCAACCTCAAGAGTTAAGTTGACATTGATTTTACGATATAAAAATAAATAAATAAGTTATAAAAAATTGAGATATAAATGGCATTAAATGGGGGTCAGTAGCCTATGCATGTCAAAGTGGGCATCCCTTCAAATTAAATTGATGAGAATCACTGCTAGAGCACTGCCATATCTTTTCAAATGGTGTCTTGCCCTGAAAATGAATTCATTTTACACTCTCAAGAGTTAAAGATCTATAAGAGTCCATTTGGTTACCAACCCCCTCAAGGACCACTGGTGGTCCCCGGACCACTGGTTGAGAACCACTGTTCTACCTCTATTCTAAGCTTAATTAATTAATGAAAAAAAAAAATAATTCATGCGCGTGGGCTCAGCCCCCAGCCTGGTACCCTAGTCAAAATATGGCCCTTGAGGAAAATTAATTGGGGAACCCTGTCCTACATTAAGCCACTGCTGCTTTCCATCGATCCACAAATTATTGTTTCATTATTGAACCGCGGGAGGTTTCTGAGTCTTCCTAATGTCGCGTGACTGGAAAATAATGTTATTTCACAGGTTAAGGTTGGCCAGAATTAAATCTGGGGCAGCGACTATCAATAATTTGATTTGCAATTGCTCTGTCAAGTGTTTTAGTCCCAATTCGCCATTTGCCCCTCGTCGTTTACCTCCAGTTCACATTGAGTGTAATTCCGGATGCGCCTACTCACTACCGCCATTGGGAACTTCTGACAGAATCGACCACCTGCGGGGTTAAAACACTTCTTTATTGAAAACTACGGACTGATACATTGCACAAGAAATCCGGCAGCCTCTCTAACATTTGGGGCAAGAGGGTAAGCACTTTATATTTTGCATTTGTACATGTTCGGAGCTGCAGGATCTCAGCTGGTATCCCTGCAGTGTCCACAGGGGGAAGGGTACTTAGACTCTCGTAGACTTAAAATGTCAAATGTCAATAAAATGAGACTACAAGAGTCTAAATCTTAGGTTAGCACTACCACCAGCAACAAGGAGGATTCCCCACAGGAACCAAAATGATACACTTTTGCACTTTCACTGAATTCTGTCTTGTGACACAGTTAGCCTTGAAGTGGTGTATATGAGGCCAAGCAGTTAGGTCACATTTCCAGAGCGTTTCCCCACACATCACAACACGGTTGGAAATACTTCTGCAACAAAACAAAACGTGCTTGGCAACTCAAAACAACCCCACCAGAATGGTGTTGGGCGAGCCAAGCAATATCAGGTTTTTCCCCATCAGAGGCCTGCATGGGGCCCCCGAAGATCGATCACTGGCATTTTTCTTTTTTCCCTCTTTTAATGAGAACAGCATGGATTCTAAATCGGACTACCTCTCTCATTTCTCTGTTCCACGGTAAGAAAGAAAAGATCCATTCCGATCCATAATTGCAGGTGAGTAACTTAAGTAGGGTTTATATTTTATGCTCGCTCATCCTCTGTTGGCCCCATCTCACAGTCAGATCAGCGTAGGTCCATTTTTACTCTTTAATCAATTGAGACCTGGAACGCATCCATGTCACGTTAGCGTTTAACCACATTAACCATTAAGCGAACATTGTTTCAGTCCAGAAACTGCATCTGTCGCTTTTCCAATTGCGACACTTCTTGATATGTTAAACACTGGGCACTGGAGGGTTAATGATTGCAGCTTTGTTTTATTTTTATTTTTTTACATACAGTAGCTTTAGCAGCAGTATCCCTGACCTATACTTGGCTACGTGCCAGCGTTGCGCAACGGAAGAATAGCAGATCCACAAGCTCCTGACGCGCCGTGCTGCGACACGTCATGACCTTGCAGATCTGCTATTTGTTTGGTGCGCGACACCTGCTCGCAGCCAAGTATAACTCAGGCTTTACTGTCTGGCACTGCCTGAAAGTAGAGGAAACACTGGAGGACAGGAATGGATTGCTGTGACGTTGTGCTTCTTACAGACCAGATCTATCCAACCCAGGAGGGGAGGACAAGGTCCTGTGGGCTGCAGACACTACTTGGCGTCAGTGTGCAGTGGTGAAAAGTAACCAAGTGCATTTACTTAACCCATTTAGGTCTGACGTCAACATTTAAAAAATTTCATTCTAAATGCTGAGTTTTCTGAAATACCTACGTATGTTTCTGTATCAGTGTGTCAAGGACCCCAAAAATTATATGTAATTGGGCCGCCGACCACCCATCTGAAAATATGTTATTCCAGGAACCCCTCAGAAGCAAAGATTTGAGTTAAAAACGTTCGCTCTGAAAGAATATATATATATATATATTTGTGCCACATTTTCACGATTTTTAAAAAATACCTGCAAGCTCGTAGCGCGGCTATGAGCTTGTAGATCTGCTATTTTTCAATAGCTAAAGCATAACATAATGCTTAAGACACCAAAAGGGGTTCCCGCCCAAAATGGGTGTAAGTACAATTTTGAGGTATTTGTACTTTTACTTCTGCTCCACTACATCTCGGAGACAATTATTGTACTTTTACTCCACTACATTTATTTGAAAACTTTAGTTAGGCTACTAGTTACGTTGTAGATGTTGATCGTTATTACAAAACATACATGAACCATTTCAGTCCTAAATACATTCCGGCCATTTGGATATAGCCGAACTACAAGCTCACTCACAATGCATGCATGCAATGCAATGACGCATTGTGAGCTTGTAGATCTGCTATTTTCAAAAGATTTTTTTTAAACATTTGAAAACTTGAAATGAGTACTTTTACTTTTGGTACTTTAAGTACATTTTGATGCCAATACTTTTGTACTTTTACTCAAGTACATTTGGAATTCCAGACTTTTACTTATTTTACTATATTGCAGTATTGATACTTTTACTCTTTAGTGCAAAATGTGAGTACTTTTGTCCACCACTGGCGTCAGTGTGTTAAGAGAGTGGCACCATTGCCCGCTGGGTTGCTGGTTCTATTTCAGCTAGCACAGCAGGCGGCCAGGCGCCTCCAATATCCTCTGGGTATTCAGTGGTGAGAGAGAGAGAGAGAGAGAGAGAGAGAGAGAGCAGCTATTCTTTCTTCACATGGACTGATTTGAAGGTGAACATTACGCCACTCAAGAGAGAGTTGACATGTTACGCTCACGCCATGGCTTTATTGGGACGGCGTGTATAGTCCACAGGGTTCTATACAACAGGGGGTCCTCAAGAGTCACTGCAGGGGGTCTGCCACATCTGCCAGAAGAATTTACACTAACCACTTCTTGAACCCTATAGCATCACTAGTCTCAGGAGAACTTTAGTTTAAAAAATAGCAGATCTACAAGCTCACGTCGTCTCTCAGAAGCACCCATTTTGGACTGAGGTCGATAAAAAAAAGTCTTCTAAATCCTAACATTTTTCTGAAAAACCCATGTTTCTGTCAGTGGTGCTCAACCTTTTTCATGTCAAGGAGCCCCAAAATTATCTCTATAGGGCCACAGACCCCCATCTCAAAATATGTAGTTCCAGGGACCCCCCAGAAGCCAATATTTTTAGTTAAAAATGTTCGCTCTGAAATATATATATTCAAAGATTTGTGCCACATTTTCACGACTTTTCAAAAATAGCAGACCTACAAGCTCGTAGCGCGCCACCGAGTGGCAGGCTATGAGCTTGTAGATCTGCTATTTTTCAATAGCTAAAGTAGAACAGAATGCTTAAAACACCAAAAGGGGTTCCCGCCCAAAATGGTTTAAACCACTTTGTAGACTGGGATCTCCCAGGAATCTGTACTTGGCCTCCGACTTTGGTTCTTTTCCCCTCACCACCAAATCTTTTTGCCGACAATAGACACATTGGGCCTGATTCACTGAGATGATTACACCAATATTTTGATTGAGTATAATGGAATTTTACCAAACTTCCCACGTTAGTGGTCTAGAATAATGACATTCAGCAAGCTTCGGTCCCATGAAAGTCTGCTCTGCATCGCGGCAGACTTGAGAAAGAGCAGCCCTCCGCAAAATTCACAGACAAAAATAAATGACTGAATCAGACTACTAACGTGGGAAGTTCGGAAAATTCCTTAACCCCCAAAATATGGGTGTAAACAGCTTAGTGAATCGGGCCCATTGAGATATTGTAGTTGTTTTCTACTTCTCATATATTTATTCTCTTCTCTCATGCTCATGAAATCCTTGCTGGCTATTGCTACTATTTATTTTATTAAAAAAAAAAAAACTATACGGTGAAAGGAGAAGGTGTCAAAGTTCCAAGTGGGAGGGTGGGGGGTTGTTTTTGTCTTGTTTTGTTTTGTTTTGTAATAGAAAAAGAAGCATAACATAACATATGTACTGCATTTTTCCCTGTCCAAACCCCTCTACTATGCTTAATAAAAAACTTTAAAATTGAGATCTTGTAGTTAGCCTGTTTTTGCTGGTAAAATGTTCAACCTATTGTGCCATGCCCAGAATAGGGATGCTAAGGTTCACGACAACCCTTGGTTACAAAGGGCACTTCACCCAAAGTCCAAAAAAACATGTTTGTCCTCTTACCCGGAGTGCCATCTATCCACTCCAGTGAGATTTAACCCAAGACCTGAAGCCGATTCTGAAAACAAATGTCTAAAATCAGTTCTCATTTTCTGAGAAACCTATGTTTCTGTGTCAGTGGTTCTCAAACTTTTTGAGTGGTGCAACCACTCCCTTACGGAGCTATGTGTGTGGGTGGCTGGCTGGCTGGGTATGAGCACGAAAACAACATGGTTGTTTTTCACCACCTGTGCGCACACACAAACACACACGCACATATTAACTGTATATATGATGCTTTCGGGTGTGCCAGTACAGTGACAGTACAGTAGAGGGTACAGTAGAGGGACCGCCGCACGTGATCAATGCTCTCTCAAAATATAGGGTAGAACTTTTAATAGACAGCAAAGTGTAAAGTCAAGCAGGGTGACACAGGGAGTTGCTCCAGTGAAGGTTTTCATCTTTCTTTGTTTTCTTTTTCTTTTCTTTTAATCTTGTCATTGTTTAAGCTTTACTACAACTGACCTGAATTTTCCACTCAATGGAATCTTGTCATTTTATTAATCCCTGGCTGTGAAGACTTGACGCATATTTACACCTCTGGGACATCTGGGATTAACCCATTTTGGGCGGGAACCCTTTTTGGTGTTTTAAAGCATTACGTTATACTTTAGCTATTGAAAAATAGCAGATCTACAAGCTCATAGCGCTGCACCGAGTGCCGCGCTACAAGCTTGTAGGTCTGCTATTTTTGAATAATCGTGAAAATGTGCCTCAAATCTTTGAATATATATTATTACAGAGTGAACATTTTAACTCAAATCTTATTATACATATTTTCAGATGGGGGGGCGGAGGCATATTACATATACTTTTTGGGGTCCTTGACATGAAATATTGAGACCCACTGATATAGAAACATGAGGTTTTTCAGAAAACGATAAAAAAGGTAATTTTTTAAATTTCGACGTCAGGCCTAAATGGGTCAAAGAAAAGAAAATGTTGGGAGTCAAACTGGGCTGCCTGCCTGCCGGTATGCTCCAGGAATGCTATTGGTAAAGCAGCCGTCGTCATCTTTAAATCACGCTGTGCAGTGTCATTCAAACACTTCAAACACGCAAGTCATAGACCGCGACGCATGCGGAGCCTATACGCCCGTGCTCCAGTGGCTCGCAGGTTTAAATAAACCGCCAATACGCTCAGCTGCTTGGCAAGTTGGCACTTCACAATCACATACAGTGAGTGAGTGCATCGCCCACATAGTGCTGCCTGTGCGTGTTGTAAACCTCTTGATCTGCATGAACTAGCTTACAGCCTACAGGCATCATTTCTTACATCATGTGGTGTAGTGCCTCATGCCATTTCTTTGGGTTATGGTTTAACCCATAAAGACCTGAGGCCAATTAAAAAAAAGAACTCCACACTTTTTTTCCCCCCCCTCAAGGTTTTTCTTTTTAAAAAGCTCATAACGCTTGTAGATCTGCTATGTTCAAATAGCCAACGCATATATGTTATGTTTGAAGTGCTCATCTGGCCTACAGTCCCGTTTTTCAAGGACCCGGTTGCGTATTTCTCTCGCAAAAAATAATAATCTGGCAACAACTTGAGCTGAATGTCCAGGCCTGCTTCATGGCATCCCTCTAGCTTCCCATGCATCACTCTCTAGCTGCAAGAATGCAGGGAAATGGGCTGGTTTCCAGAGAGTGGACACGTTTGATTCATAGGCCCCCCGAGGAGATAAGGGGAGGGGGGGGGTTCTGTTTCTGTGTGTGCATGCGTGTGCGTGCGTGCATGCGTGCATAAGTATATGTGGTGTCTGCAGCAGCAGTCACAGCAGTGCGCTGGCTGTCGGGTTGCATTCTCGCCTTTCTCGAACCTCCCCCTCCTCTGCTCCATTCCACCGCAGAACGCTGGCGTCGTTAGCAGGCATGCCAGGCCAGCTGACCCCTACTCCAACCTGGGGCAAAGAGAGGCCCACTTCCTCCGCTCTCTGAAAGCGGACCTCTATCGACAATGCCAAGATGCAAAGCCCTTCTTATGCTCTCTCAATGACAAGAACGTCACTTGAATGTTCAAGTGAAAAGTTTGGGAAAAGTCATTTTTTGCAAATAGCCCGCGGTGCAGGAAAACGAGTGCCGTATCCACTACTACCATATATATATACCTTTATTGAAAGGATAATCCCCATAAGATGCCTTTTTAGAGGGGGTCATCAACCCGGTGATGAGAAAAGCAGGAGGCACAAAGTAGCCTCAGGCATGAGAAGGAAATATGCGGGGTCTGTGTTGTGCAATGTGAGAGAACGGTTTGAACACGTTAGCCTTGCCTAATTCATGCACGTTTTTTTAAGTCCGGGAGTCAGGGCTGTGTTAGCCCCACTGAGGCTTATCTTTGACACTCTGGGGAGCCCATGGACCGTTTAGGACTTACAGTACACTTGCATGCTTGATCCATTGAGCAGGTGCGCGCACACGCATGCACGCACACACACAAGCACACGCGCACACACACAGAATGAAAGATGCTGGCCCAGCCCAGACACTTTTCAACATCGGACAACAACGATGCCAAAAGCTCAGCCTTCTATCGCAGGGAGTCTGTGGCTCACTTTAACTACACTATTATATGACTGTGCAGACGTGCAGCCTACTTACTTGGCTGGCAACTGGTACAGTATAAGCACTGGTGTAAAGAAACTAAGTACATGTACTCAAGTACTGTACTTAAGTACACTTTTGACTTGAGGATTTTTTTTTTTTTTACTTTACTGCAGTGTTTCCAGTTTCCAATACTTGACTTCTACTCTACTACATCTCAAGAGAGTAAGAGACAGCCGAAATTGTACTTTTTACTCCACTACAATTATTTGAAAACTTTAGTTACTTCGTAGATTTTGATTATTATTACAAAACATTACCACTTCAGCCCTAAGTATACTAGGGCAGATCTACAAGCACACAACATGTCGCTTTGCAACGTGTTGTGAGCTTGTAGAACATTTACTTTCAGTAATATACAAGTATATTTTTAATGTGAATACTTTTGTACATTTACTCAAGTACATATTTAATACCGGACTTTTATTTGTCACAGAGTATTCCCACATTGTGGTATTGGTACTTTTACTAGTACAAAATGTGAGTATAAAGCCTAACTGATGACTTCTCCGATATGAAACGTTCGTTCACAACTCGGGGCACCAAGTGGTTCGTTGCGTTCAAAACTTCATCCCTCTGAGACATTACAAAAGACAAGGCGAGATGCTCAGGGAGTGATTAATGTGCTGCTGCTGCTGCCTGCCCGTGTGGAAGAAACACTCTTGTGTAACTTTGTATTGTTTTTTTCTCTTCAAGGCCTAACACCACAGCAGTGGGTTTGATTTTTATCATGCAGTGCGATACACGTCCAATGGGATCACCGGAAAAAGTCCTTGCGGTCTTGTTTCCATTCAGGTCCTGGGTATTCAATTCATAATCATGACATGAAAAAATAACAACAAAAAATCTAATCATCATAAAAAGGTAAAAATACCAAAAATATGTACAGGTTGGGGAACAAAGAAGGGGTTATAAGGGGGTAGTCACTAGACCGTACATGGGCAACTGGCGGCCCGGGGGCCACATGCGGCCCCCACCTTCACTTAATGTGGCCATCAGGTCAATATCAGAATACCGATATATTATTGATTTGCAAACATGACCCGCTTTAATTACTTCAGTCTAAATTAGTAGCTTAATGAGTAGTACTAAATGTTATTATGTTTTTATTAAGTTCAATGTATTTGTATTTAGATTCCAATTGAAACATAGCAAAAACTCAGTTCAGTATTTCAATTCAAATAATAGCAAAAATAGCTGATCTACAAGCTCAAAACGCGTCGCAGCACGACACGTTTTGAACTTGTAGATCGGCTATTTTTGCTACGACAGTAATATGCAATGTGGCCCTCTGGAGTGAGTGTGGAAGTATAGCGGCCCCCTCCATCGTCAAAGTTGCCCACCCCTGCACTAGACTAAGGGGGGGGGGGATCATTTCCTCTCCCTTTGGCATGCTGAAAGGTGGATTTTCAGGCCTGTTTTAAAGGACGCCAGGGATTTGCATTTTTTAAGGGACGGAGTCAGGGCATTCCACACTTGGGTGGCAGTGCTGTAGAAGGAGAATTTGCCCATGTTTGTTTTGAAAGTGGGTGGTACCAAATCGTTGTTCTCGCTTCCTCTCTTTTACTCACTTTTTTTAGGTAGTTTGTCAGGTACAGAGGGCATATAGGGTTGGGATTCATTAGTATAGGATAAGTTAATATGAAGGACCCCAGTTACCCTAATGGAAACAAGCCATACTGCTTTCTTGGGTTATAAAATCCTCTTAGCTAGACCTTGTATTGAACTGTAGGCTACGTTCCTGTGTTTTTTTCTGCAAACTGTTTATGAAGTAATCAATCTATATATGCACCTAAAGGCTGGGCTCTCAACAGTTGCGCGATTCATTTAGAGCCAAATCAAAAGCAGTTGAGTTGCTTATAAGTTGTAAAAATAAGTGCAGACAAATTGATTTTTATTTAATTCATGGCTCTATAGTTAACGTGATTCATAAAATATCAGACAGAAAGACGTTGAGTCATTGGTGTTCTAAATTAACACCATTAACAACAGTTGTACAATACGCCTAATGAAAAGCTCTGTAGAAGTTAGTAGTTTTTATTTTCTAACGTTACTAGCCTGGGGAAAGTGAACCAGTCTTTCATCATCCTCGTCCCCCGCCGGCTGTGCAGGAGCTGTGGGGAGTGCGGGCACGGCTTTCCGCAGGCTCTCAAAAACGATGTGCCTAGATTAATCTTGTGAGTTGTGGACTCGTGTAGGCATATTGATTTTGAGATGTTTCCTCAATGTGGACGTGCAACCTTTGCAGGGAACTATGGCATCGCATGCATTTATTGCACTTTGCGTGCTCAGCTGAGCCTCAGAGTCATTTCCCTCTCTGTTAACCACACTTTGGAGATCTCTTCGACATACTGTCGCGCTCGCTCCGTGACGGTGACCGGTCGCTGAATGCACAGAACAGTGGTATCCTCCCCGACCCCACTCACTCATGTTGTGAGTGACGTCATCCCAGTAACTTGGCTCTGCTTGCATGCATGCACGCACAGACACAGTGGAGCTAAATGACGACTGATGAGAACCGTTTGGAGAACTGTTAATAAAAAAACGATTGGACCGGCTCCGGATCCGCAATGTCGGAACCGGGTCTGAAACGGACCCGGTTCCGAATCCCAACCCTAAGGGCATAGAGGGCAAAGCTGCATTTACAATTTTAAATGTCAGTGTGGTGACTGAGGCCACTACAGCTGAGGCCACAACACCTCAACATATTGAGTGAACTGCTTTGGATGTGAAGCAGCCTTGGATTCAAGGACAGCAGGCTATGCATCATCCACCACCCTTGACATTAGGTCCAACGTCACAATGTGGCTGACTAAATTGATCAAGATTATAAAAAACGTCCATGTACCTCATCCTTATTAGTGTATATAATTGTTGAGGCTTTTATTGTTGTTTCTTTGCTTAGTGATAGCGAGACAGGAAGCTGAGGGTAAAGGAGAGCAATGACAATTACGGTTGTAACGGTATGACATTTTTACTACGAAAATATTGAAAATATGGCGGCTTACAGTTTTGTCACGGAATTCTTAATTTAACCCATTAAAACTGGGAAAGCATTTGTGTCATTGTTGGCTATTCGCAAGCTTATTTTTGAACACATCTAGGAAGTGTGAGAACTACTGATTTAGACGGCATTCATAGAAGTCTTAATGGGTTAAATGTATTAAAAATAATAATAATAAAGTGCAAGGACCATGTGCTGCTGCTGCTTGTGAGGCACAAGGACCAGTTCGATTCCAACCCCCAGTCTTGCATTGCATGTCTCTAGCTTTCTCTGCCATTGGTTTCCTGTCTTTCTATGCTAGTCTCCTATCTGAGAAGAAGTGAAAATAACTGGAGGGAACATATTATATTGCTTTGAAGAAACATAATGCTTCGTTTGAAACAAACTTTCATTACGTTTGAATATCTGGAGGACAGAGGGGGTTGTTGGGGTAGGAGACAGCGTTGCAGTGCGATTAAAACATCAGAGAGAGAGAGGCGTATAACAAAAATAGTAATACTATGATGAATTCCACTACATTCCATGGACAAAATAAACGCTTAGATGCAAAGTATTCCCAAATCGTCATTATGAAAACAAATCAAAGGTCCAGAAGGTGCATCTGTTTACAGCACTGCCTTGGATTTATACTTACAGATGTATACTATACAGATGGTTTAGAAAACCAAATTATTTCTGTTCTTCCATCTTATTATTATCATTGCCGTCAGGCAGAAACCTCTTATCTCTATATTCTAACTTTGTGTTTTTTGGGGTAAATAAATGCCCCTACTTGAGGGTCTGTCACGATTATGACATTTTACTTGACTATCAATTTTCATACAAAAGATCGCAATTGATGATTAAATTGTCGTTCAATACGACTTCGTAAACAAAAGGTGCATGGGGCAGATATGACAGATAACTTACATAATGAAATAACTTTATAATTTATATGAATAGTGGAAATAGCCATTTTTCAAAAAGAGTAAAAGTAGCAGTCACGACGTGACGTGATTTGAGCTTGTACAGTAGATCTGCTATTTGCACTGTTTTTAAAGATTTAAATATGATAATTTTTCAACATTGAAATTTTATCACGATTATGACAATTATGCAACAAAATGTGCGATTATCTTAAATAATTGTGATTAGGTAATTATATAATAATTGTGACAGGCCTACTTGTAGATTGACCATTTTCACCAGCACAGCACGATGTACAGTAAGCCTCAACTAGGCTTAAGTCGTAAAACACTTGAACCCTGGCATTCATATTCTGTGGGAACATTGGTCAAAAATAGCTGATCAGCTTTGCGACAACGTCTTTGTGAGCTTGTAAATTGGCTATTCTTGGCAAATAGATTTGGTGTTAGACAGAAGAAATGGGTCCAAGTACAGTACAGAGAGACACAACTTGGGTCCAGTTTACCAAGTAGAGGGTAAACTGGTATACGGTTACATGATTACATCCCTACCGGGGATGCGGTCAGTCGCTGTAAGGTCCAGTCAGCTACTGTGTGCCATATCAATGTCCACTCTAGGGGTCAGCCCTCTAATGGAGTGTTTCACAAACAGTGGGTCAAAGACCCGTTTTGGGGTCACGGGCGGGAGACATGTTTGTGTTTATCAAAGGATCCCCATTAGACACACATGAATGAGCCTCTAGTCTCCCTGGGCTCCTGAACAAAGCGAATACAATACAGAAGTACAAATGAACATTATAAAATCAAATCCAACAGTCCAGCATCCTGAGAACTATAGACGTACTATATGGTGTTTTAAGCATTAGGTTATACTTTTAAGTGAAAAATAGCAGATCTACAAGCTCATAGCGCGGCACCGAGTGCCGCGCTACGAGCTTGTAGGTCTGCGAGGTTTTTCAGAAAAATATACATTTTAAAAAGACATTTTTTAAATGGGTTAACCATGCCAGATGTTCAGGCATATATGGTAGCTAATACTTGTCCTGTATGAACAGCCTAGTGCCAGACGAGCCGCTTTAGTTTATTCTTCTATTATGTACTGTAGCTGTCTGACGACCAGATTACAGGGCAGCAGTCTAAATGAGACAGAACCAAAGAGTGAAAATGTGGAGGGAGTGATGAAAGCGGAAAGCTTGCACAGATGTAGCGCCACTGTATAATGTTGGGTCATCAGCATATATATATATATATATATTTTTTTTTTGCACACATCAGTAAATCATTAAGTAAAGATGGAGTATAACAAAGACCGTAGGCAGCTACTGGACCTTGTGGAACCACACAGTTGTTGTTTTTTCTAATAATTTTTATCCCACGATTTTGTAACCCATTTTTCACCCCTGTGTCAATTATCTAATGTGATCCTGGGCTCTACACACCCTAGCCTGGGGAGAGCAACGTACTTGAACTCATGCTTCCTTCAAGCATGCATGTCCAGGTTGCTCCTTTACACCAGACAGGAGGGAGTTTCCCTGGTTGGACGTAGCGCGTGGAAGGAACACGTTATTCCAACCAGTTCCTTTCCCCTCCATCAGGCGCCCCAGCTAGCCAGGGGAGGCAGTTTAGTGACCAGGATTACTGCATGTTTTTTGTGAGGGTACCTACCCTAGGGCAGGGGTTCTCAACGTTTTTGGCCGGGGACTCCCGGAAATGCTTTGGCAATGTCTCGGGACCCCCGCCCCGCCCCCTCCCGAGTCCCGACCCCCAATATAAATTGACTGCTACAATAACCTTAAACCATTTTGGGCGGGAACCCCTTTTGGTGTTTTAAGCATTGTTATAATTTAGCTATTGAAAAATAGCAGATCTACAAGCTCATAGCGTGCCACCGAGTGGCGCGCTACGAGCTTGTAGGTCTGCTATTTTTGAAAAATCGTGAAAATAAAATTAAAACATTTTTTTTTTTTTTTTGGAAAATAATTTGGGGACCCCCTAAAATAATTTGGCGACCCCCCGAGGGGTCGCGACCCACGGGTTGAGAACCCCTGCCCTAGGGGACACGGGGAGAACATGCAAACTCCACACAGAAAGGCCCTTTCGCCAACCCCACCTCGGGTATGGGCACTGATGATGCGGAGTAGAGGACACGCCGCCAGTGCCCACAGCGTCCCGAGCGGGAATCGAACCCAGGACCTTCTAGCTGTGAGGCGACAGCACTACCGACTGTGCCACCGTGCCCCGGGGAACCCCACAGTTAATGGTGTTCCAGTTTGAATAGCTACCATTAAAGAAGACTCTATTGTCATGAACCATGGCAACGCATTGGAGGTGAAACCATAACACTGTAGCTTATCTAAAAGCAAGATATGATCAATTACATCACATGCTGCACAGACATCCAACATAACCTGTTTGAATACTATTGATTCAACACTGGTTGAATATATGACATTAGGATTTGACGTTTAAGTACTGTATTCTACTGTCTATGTTGTCAGAGGAAGTGGAAATCTGTTGTGAGTGACATAATTAATTTCTCCATCGATTTGATTAAAGATAAAGAGACCGTTTTTGTCTGCCATTATCTCTTCCTTTATTAGTGAACCATGACTACTTTGTTGGGAACCCTTGCATTAGGTCACATAGATGCACAAAATAACACCATTCAACTGTCTAATGTCTATTAGGTATTCCTGCAGACCTGCACCAAAGGGGAGAAAACTTCTTCTGCCTTGGGCGAAGCAGCCAGTCGACGATTCGAATAGTCAATCGAGACCCCCCTCAGTTGATTGATCGATTCGAGGCATTATTTTATATATTTGTTTCAATTATTTTTGAGTCAGTTTGACTCAGTTACTAATGTAGGCTATACTGTGGAGCTCTCGGTCGTTGAACTGTATAATTAGGTGAGTGGTTTTAATTATCTCATGCTGGCTAAAGTAAAGCGCAGCAGTAAAGAGATGCACACAGCTGTAGTTTTGATAAAAGGTTGACTGTGCAATTATCAGGTATATATATCTCTCTGTCTTCTCTTTACTGTTATTTCTTTCGTCTTGCACGAGTCGCATTAAACTTCCGACTCTGATTCATTCGACTAGATAAAGCCTAACCTCGCGTCACCAGACTTTCCACCTCAGAGGAAAGCCAGGCCTGTGTGATCCTGGCACTGCCGGGGGAGGGGCGGCAACTGCCGGGGAAGGGGTGGGGGGAGATTATGACACTCCACTGCCGCGGCAGTGTCGGTCCGTCCGCCGGCTGCCGGTCCAGACGCCGCAACTCCCGATAATAGCCACGGCAGTATACCGTGCAGGCTCCCGACATGCGCTGCCGGTTAAAAATCACCCGTGGCTTCCCTGTGAGGTTAGGGTTAGGCTAGGATTTGGGGTAGGGTGTCGGACTAATGCAGAAACCCTGCCGTGGCTACTCGTTCTCTCTCCTCCTTTGTCCCCTAGTCTTGCCAGTCGATACGAGTTAGAATAAAAGATGGATATACCAAACAAACTATTCCAATAAGTACTTATGATGGATTGGTTGGATTGGTTGTTTCGGCCTGATGACTACAAACCAGTAGTCATCATGACGTTCTAACCAACATGACATTGGTTAGAATCCACTCCTGAACGGATCATAAACACGAACATTGTAGATAAAGCCTGAGTCGGAGACAGCCCTAACGAAAGCTGGATTTGAATATTCTACTGTTATGTGCACCACACACACACACTAGACTACAGGTCTCCACAAACAACACACACACACACACACACACACACACACACACACACACACACACACACACACACACACACACACACACACACACACACACACACACACACACACACACACACACACACACACACACACACACACACACACACACACACACACACACACACACACACACACACACACACACACACACACACACACACACACACACACAAAATAGAGAAGACTAGAAGTCCTCTGCATCAAAAAGAAAATAACTACTATTTTTTTGCTCAACTTGTGTAAACTAGCCAATCATATCCCTTAAAACCATATGCTTGGCCTACATGGAAATAATGTCAGGCGCATGAACCGAAATGTATAAACTGACAAGATAAATGAGCCGCTAAACATCTTTGTTTACGTTTCAGAAGCCTTTCTGTCCAATCTAACATACCTCATTAAGACTTCTAGTAAACAAACCGCAGTGTGTGTCTGGGCTCTTCTGCTGAACGAAATATTGAAGGGTAGGCTATTTGTTATGCCATGAAAACACACTCCATGTCAATGAACGTGCTTGAAACAAACGTTACACGTTTGATGTTGGATATCTAGTTTTTTCTGTAGTACCCAAGCTGTATAGTAGAGTATGTTAATCTAATACAATCTATACATTTACAGTGATGTAAATAGGTTTTCAATGTAATGGGTCCCGGGATGCAGGGATGGTCTTTTAGATGAGTCCCAGGGACATTTTATGATTTTATTTTATGAGTCCCACTTGTATGAGTCCCCCAACGACATTACATGTACATGCTGAGTACAGTAGTGCATCCCATGGATGCAGAGGTCGTTGTTTTATTAACTATAAACTGTGTTTTGGGATGCAAAATGCACCCTATTTTAATCTCACACATTTTGACTTGATGGTCAAGATTTAATTTATCCCCAGAGCAAGCCGGCAGGCTATATTAGCTCCTGGTTTAAATCCTGGGTAGAAGAGTAGAGTTACTTTAATTTTATTTTTATGTGGGGAAAAAACAAAAACAAATCAAGATTAGAAGATTGCTGACAAAGACCGACTTTACAGGCCTGCAAGACACAACTCTGCCAAATTCACAATCTTGTCCCTTTCTGATGTGAGCGTAGCTGCTGCTGTGTCAGAGAGAATTCATTGAGGAAGAGTCATGGAACTGAGATAAGCTCTCTCTCTCTCATGACATGCAGAGGCCTCAGAGCTTATCCTTACAGTACATGTGCACAACAGGATGCAAGGGAGAAACTAGGGTTGGCTTCCGGGAGGCACACGCACATAGCCATGAGTGTGCCTGCCAAAATAGTAAGGCAGTGGTTCTGAAATGTTTTTTTTTTTTAATTAATTTGTATTTTTGTAATACCCCCATAACATGTGTTACAGTCCTGTAAGGGTCACACCCCCTCAAGGTCAAGGAACCCTGAGGGTACCGGGCTTGCCTTGGACCTCACTTTGCAGAACCACTGCATTACAGCAACATCTGGGTGGAAACCTCATGTCCAAAACTGTTACTTTTCAGGGTTCAAATTGAAAGAAATATCAAAAATAACAGATCCACAAGCTAAAAAAAAAAACACGCCCCGTTTCGAGCTTGCAAAAACAGAAAAAGTTTAAGTATGGACATATTAGAGGTTTCTGTCCGTCAGCAACGGAATATATAAATGTAATTGCACAAGCCTTACTAAAGCAAACATAACCGCTGTTGCACCCACACAGCCACACACGCTCAGTCAAAGCCACACATTTGCATTGACAGCACTGTCACTGTGTGCGACAGCTGGACAGCTGTCATCTCTGATTCGTCTACACATACTGGCTGGTACACACACACACACACACACACACACACACACACCCTCAGGCCCTGGACCCTTGTAACTCTGTGAGCCACACAAATGAAATCAAATGGACTGGAGGGGGCTTGCTCTAATAATAAGAGTCCCTTCATAGGGACCCCTTGTGGTCTATTTTATTTGCAGCAGTGTTGGCTCAAGCATATGGGGTTCAAGACAAGTGATGAACTCTACCTGTATTTGTACATTCCCAGAGTTAAATATTTGCTGTGCATGCCCATGCATGGATCATATGGATCATTAACTGACTGGATGATGATGGGTCACTGAATGACAACACGTACTCACCGAATGGTTGACTCCCCACATGACCACGCTCAGCAGGGGGTCGCTGGCACGGAACAGCTTGACTTTCTGGGCGACGAAGTGCTTCTTTTTGGTCTTGGTCTTGCTCGCAATGGATGCGGCAATGCTGCTCGCCGTCGTGGCCATCTTTTTGTTATCGGAATAATAATAATAATGGTGATAATAATGATATGGCCGGGAACAGAGAATTCCCACAACCCGGCTTATTGGCTGCTGTTGCAGTGGTGTTTGTGTGTGTGTGTGTGTGTGTGTGTGTGTGTGTGTGTGTGTGTGTGTGTGTCAGTCCCGATGACAGCTCGCTTCTGGCAGCGGCAGCAGGCAGTGAGTGGGTGGGTGGGGGGGCACCCAGCAGCACCAGTCTTCAATGAAGACGGGATCTTCTAGTAGTCGTCATTATCACCATTATTCTGCTTTAAGGCATGGAGGTTCACCAACAAAAGGTCCGACGTGTCCAATCCGATCCCCCGTATATATCTCCCCCGGTTCTGGTGCGGTCCAACGCCGCTGCACGCCAGCACAGCAGCAGTGTGTCTGGGTCTATAGTATAGCTGGGCGGTGTTGCTGCTGCTGCTGCTGCCCCGCGGATTTCTGACTGTCCCGTTGCGGGAGGAATGGAAATATATACAGTACATACACGTCTCTCCTTCCTTCCTTCAGCTGATAACGACGTGCTCGCGTTCGTTTATCGATCCCACACTTCTCCCTTCATCGTCAGTCCACATCATAATTCGCCTCCTCTTCCTCTCTTCCTTCTCCAGCTCGCGCGCTCTCTCTCTCTCCTCCCCACCAGGTCTGTGAGTGTATCTCTCTCACTCACTCACACACACACACACGCGCACACACACACTACTTGCCTGCGTCAAGTCAGGCGTAATACAACAAGGTGTTTCCTGTACGTGGACGGTGGACTTCAAAATAAACGGATGCGTGTTGTTGGCTAATAATGTGCCATCCTCCTCCATAAGGATATTTTGACGTTTGACGTGCATGCTGTCTTATAATGGAAAAGTCTGTGTTTTTTGTTTGTTTTTTTATCTTATTGGGTACATGTTGTGAAAAGTAAAACAAAATATATAATCTACAACTAAGTGCACGGCCGATATAAAATAGTTTGTTTTATTTTGAATAGAATAGAAAGTAGAATCAATCGTATGTCCGCTTCAAGTCTGTCATCGATAGGTGCCATATTGCTCCATAGGCTAGTAGCCATAAGCCATATGTTCCACGATGCTGTTTGACAACTACGATACACGAAGTAAACCAAAACGACGCTTTCAAACAGTAGTTGCAAACAACACCATGCATGTACGCTTCAAGGAAAGCTAACATGGGCTCTCCAGTCTCCTATGTATCTGTTACTGTGGGTCTCTCTGCCTGTCTGTCGTGCCCGACCTTCGCTAGCGAGCGAGCTACATGCTAACGTGACGTCTACAGAACAGTTGTCAGTCTAGCCAGAGCCATAGATTAACACAGTTACGACAACTCCGTTCACTTCATGGGGCCAGTCCAATGGCGGTTGCCCCCTACCAGGGCCCAGGAATTTAGGAAATGATTCCTCGTTCATTTTCCTCATAGACATTTCAAAAAGTAAAGACCTTTTAAGCCGAAAAAAACACAGCAGGTTACAACACTTTTTGTTGTTTTTCTTCTTTGTAATTATTTGATTGGTCCAAAATATTGTGTTTGTTGTCATGAGTTGTCACAACTCGAGTTGGCTTTGTCCGTGGAGTAACCGTCTTTAAATAAATACTTTTTGAAATGTCTGGGGAAAATCAAGGGGCTAGTGAGGCTTTCCAACGTTGAAGCACTGGGCCCTAGCGGTAAGAGGAGGGACTGCATGCGGACCCGTGGAAGTATGACGAGGAAACCCCGTGCAGCTGGGCTTTAACGTTGAGCGCGTTTGCACTTCCGCATTTTGGGCACCAAATTTTGGTGGAGCTTCGCGCCAGATCAGTCTCTATCCTTTTTTATACTCTATGGGGGAAAATGCATTGGGAATCATTTCCTGGGCCTGGCGTCGTCATGAAAGGGGCGGGACTGCGACGCTCTATACTATTTAAATGGAAGGAAAAATTCGCACCAACCTTTAAATCATGGGTTAATGATGTTGTTCTACACATCATTTGACATTGGAGAACATTCGCTACTCCACAAGAGGGTAGGCTGGTGCTTTAAAATGTTACACAATTTGGCAACCTTTTTAAGTAGTGCAACCACTTCCTTAAGTAGCTTTGTGTGTGGCTGGCTGTGTCTGAGCACGGAAATTGCATTTGGTTGGTTTTCAAAACCAAGTGTCACTGTTGTAGACGAATTCAGAAACAGGTCTCATGGTCGCAGCTTACGTATTTCCTGTAGAGGCGGACTCGACATAGCTGCGGGGTTTAAACCCTCACCAGGCACACCTCTTCTACTACAGTGAACGGTAGAGTGACTGATGTTAGTCTGCCTCACACGTTACTCTTTTACCTGCTTTTTACTAACACTAACATTACAAAGATGTCCAGAACATCAGGATGAACCTGTGTAGTTTATGGCTGCTCCAACAGTAGTGGCAACATAAAAATAAAATAAAAAGGGAATGTCAAAATATCCGTGGTGGCTGAGACCAGAGCCATTGAGTAATGGTTGAGACAAAGCAGTGAAAGGTCCTGAAAGATACATAACGTCAGTCTTACCCAATACCCAATCTTTCTGTTTTATGAACACAAGGCTGCTATACTTTATACCTCATACTAAGCATTTTTTTAAAGTATTGGGCCGAAGAGTGACAATGTCCTGGACCGGAAGTTGGCAGAATGCACTGGACTCAGGCAACAGCTCAGCTTTAATGATCTTAAATCCCTTTATTTTAGAACGTTTTACAGTGTTTTAGTAATAGTACAACATACATATTACAGAGACTTTAGTCGTCACTGTACAATACTTTAAAACAGTTGTCATACTGATATTTGCGCCGCCCTCGTTGAAAACAATGTATTTCAAACTCCAGCTTGTCACTCTCCAGGCTGCATGAACAGCTAGCACTCGAGCGCTCAGTTTTCTGCCCCCTCAGTGTCGTCTATGGCTCCCTCTGAGTCTAGGTAGCGGAAGTGCTACAGACTCGCCCACCACCCCCTTTCCTTTTCCAATGTTAGTTGATTGAAATGAAGAATAAACTATAAACCAAAGATTATTATGATTACATGTTTCAAAAGGGGGAAGAGAGTCAGAGCAGAAAATATTGTTCTAATTGCACTCACCAAGATGATAATAATTCAAGTTTCAAATGTTTTGGATGTTTTCCCTTCATGAATTAATAATAATAATAACTTCCCCCAAATTATCAAGATGACTTGTTATTGATGTGTAGGCTACTTGTAATCATTTCTGGTGACACTGAAATTGCGCCTTACACAATCCTTTCGCTTACAAAAATGTATTTACAAAAAAGAAAAGGAGAAAAAAGGATGCCTATTGCCTCGACCAAAATACATAGTTTTTTGACCTGCACTATGTAGGACTACCTGATGGATGATCCACTTCAATGTTATACAAGCTTTATTGGCATCATGGCATGATAAAATAATGTGTTCTACATTGCCAAAGCATAGCCTACATAGGCCTACAACAAAACAAATCACAACATTGCTCTCTCTCTCTCTCTCTCTCTCTCTCTCTCTCTCTCTCTCTCTCTCTCTCTCTCTCTCTCTCCTACCACCTTGTCTCACACGGTAACCTTTTTCCAAAAATAATCAAATATTTTGGACCAAACAAATAATTACAAAGAAGAAAAACAACAACAAAAATTGTTGTAACCTGCCGTTTTTTTCTTCTTTCTAATTATTTGTTCGTCCCAAAAAATTGTGGTCTTTAAATAAATACTTTTTGAAATGTCTATGGGAAAAATGCATTGGGAATTATTTCCTGGGCCTGGCGTCGTCATGAAAGGGGGCGGGACCGCTACGCTCTATTGTGCCCAGGTCTCGTGACATCACTATATGACATCATCAGGGATGATAGTAAATCATCAGGTCGCATAGTAAATGCGACCTGCTGTTGCAATTAAGCCCATATATGGAGATCCCTGATGTCATCAATATATGGTCCCATATGTTGATCCTTCCACATCCATCCTTCCTCTTCGATGTCTCCCTTTTGACTGATACCTGCCTGCTTAAGTTAATTGTGCAGCCGCATTCTCAACAGGCCTGAAAATTAAGTCCCGGCCCTATACCTGGGCCCTCATCAAACCCTGTACACTCAAGACACTGCCACCACTGCCACCCTTTGATCTCCATAGATGGAACTGAGGTGTTCTGACATTCCATATGTTGATCTGACCTCATCAAACCCTGTACACTCAAGACACACGTTCTCGCCCTCAGGCATCTTACTGGTTATTAATAATAATATTATTACTATTAATGCGTTTGCTTTAAAGCATGAACATCCCATCCCCCATCCTTACATTGGTTGATGTGAGATGAATGAACGTGCCATGTGACAGAGGTTAGCCTGGGCACCATTCCATTTCAGGTTCATGAACCGGTCGGGAGCGGATGATATCGCTACGTCATGTTGTAGTATTATATATGTCTGCTGCAGCACGTGGTATTGAGTAACTAAGATTTACTCAAGTACTGTACTTAAGTAAGCCTACAATTTTGACTTTTTTACTTTTACCTGAGTATTTTCAATAGGCTACTTTATACTTCAACTATACACTACATCTCAGAGGCAAATAGTCTATGTACTTTTTACCCCACTATACAATTAGGCTATTTGAAAACTTTACTTATAGTTATTTGTATATTATTACAAAACATATCCTACATTAACCATTTCAGCCCTATTTAAACTTTGGATATTTGAAAATAGCAGATATTCAAGCTCACAATGTGAGGCGATGTGACACGTTGTGAGCTATCTGCTATTTAAGATTTTTAATACATTTTATACGTAGCCTACCTTTAAACGGGACATTCAATGAGGACTTTTTTTTACCTTTGGTAGCCTACTTCAAGTTCAAGTATTTGAACACTTTCGTACTTTTACTTTTAGATTTCTGGACTTTTACTCAGTGTTACTATTTCCAGTAGAAACTTTCTACATTGCAGTTTTGGTCAGTCATCAGCCATGACCATGCACAATATATTGTTTGTCCTCTCCTCCTCTCTCTCACACACACACACACGCACAGAGAGAGAGAGAGAGAGAGATCATAACAAACCGCTGCGCTGCTAGCCTATACTCCGTAAACAAGTAGCCTACAGTAGCCTATAAATTAACAACCCCACAAGCTGCAAGCCTGCAATTAACGCATTAAAAAGAAAATAAACTTTTCTTAGTTTTTTCTTTTCTCAGACAAATCATATTACGGCATAGAGACATTTATCGAGGCACACAAATTGTGCTAGGCTACTATACAAGTCCAATTGAAACCCTCCTTCTTTCGAACCAACGTGGACCGTTGCCTAGCAACGTAATGTCAACGTAGCCTACCTTCCAAAACACTGCTGTTTGAGTCTGGCACTCTGGCTAATATAAATACAATAACCTGCAGTTGGGCTGAATAACAGGTAGGCTAGTAGGCCTATAGGCTTAAATAATGTCAGTATTCTTTCTTTCGAATTGATGTGATGGCGGCCGGTTCTAGCTATTAATACAAACACAACTGATTGACTAAAACATTTCGTAACAGAAGTGATATTTTTAGCGTAGCTGGATTATAGTAGCCTAATTGAAGTTAACAGACATTGACAAGCCAAGAATTAAGCCTGAAGTCGGTGTTGTTATGCACCCGCCATTGTATAATTTGTGTTTCCTGTAGGCTATACTTGTAGTATTTTGTAAAGCACATTGAATTGAGAAATGATAAATTGGAGCCTATTTTATCCCCAAATGTAAAAAAAATAATAAAGAATGGCCATGGGCTATGCTTTGGAAAATGGTCGGAAATATATAGGCTAATAAAAAGGTCTACCCTACCCTTGGCCTACCCTTGCATGGATGATTTATGTTGAACATGCATTGGAGGCAGTGAGGCACGACCCTCCAACTTCTTGTAGTGACTGCATGGCTAATCCACATGTTTTGTGGCAATTTGTTGCATTTGTAAAAACATTATGCCTTAATGCAATTTAAAAAAAAATATTACCCAACAGATACAGATCCCTATTTATAACACAGCTGAATACATATCAAGAATATGGTGCCCATGCAGAGTTCTCATTGCAGGTGCCCTGCACTCTACGATAACTCAGCTCCCTGTGCTATCTCACTTTGTTTCAGAATGGGAAAGAAAGTGAAGAAAGAGAATGATGCCCTATGCAAGGACACAGTAAGTGCCTCAGATAGTGGTTCCCAAACCTTTTCATGTCAAGGACCCCCAAATTGACACTCATATAGACCGCGGACCCCCATTTGAAAACATGCCAGGGACCCCCATAAGAGAAGATTTGTATGGCTCTAGCAGTGATTCAAGGACCCCCAGTTTGATATGCAATAGGGTACGGACCCCCATTGAATGACATTTCTATCTCTGGGACCCCCAATTTATATTGTAAAATCAAAGTTGATTTAACTCTGAGAGTGTACAAATGGAACCCAATGGTTCCATTTGTACGCTCTCTGGGTTACAGACCCATAAGGGTCCATTTGGTTCCTAACTATCATTTGGCTGGGGACCCCCTGGAACTCCCTCAAGTACCCCTAGATGATTGATAACCTCTTGATCTCAGTGAGTCAGTGAATTCAATTCAGTGGTGGAAAAAGTACTCAAATATCTTTTACTTATACCGGTAAGTAAAACTATATACAAGTAGAAGTACAAATCTGTTATTTTAAAATTCACTTGAGTAAAAGTACACAAGTTTTGGCATATTTTATTAATTTATGCAGAATGTCCCATATACAAATCTTTTGAAAATATCAGATCTAGCTACTTGTAGATCAGCTATTTTCAAATAGCCCAAGTGTATGTAGGGCTGAAGAGGCTATATGTATGTTTTGTAATAATAATCGAAATCTAGCCTATAAGAAAAACTAAGTGGAGTGAAAAGTACAATATTTGCCTCTGAGATGTAAGAGTAAAAGTAAAAGTATGCCTATACCTCAAAATCGTACTTGAATACATGAGGTTACTTTATAACCACTGCTTTAATTGACCTGTAATATTGACCTCTAATATTTGTAGACCGATTCTACAAAATTGTCTTCTAAATCCTGACAGTTTTCTGAAAAAACCTATGTTTCTATGTCAGTGGTTCTCAAACGGTTTCATGTCAAGGACCCCCAAAAATATATGTATTTGGCTGCCGACCCCCATCGGAAAATATGTTGTTCCAGGGACCCCCACCCAGAAGCAAAGATTTGAGTTAAAAATGTTCACTCTGAAAGAATATATATAAAGATTTGCACTACATTTCACGATTTTTCAAAAAGATCTATACAAGCTCTTAGCGCGCCACTCGGTGCCGCGCTATGAGCTTGTAGATCTGCTATTTTTCAATAGCTAAAGTATAACATAATGCTTTAAACACCAAAAGGGGTTCCCGCCCAGAATGGGTTAATTGACCTGTAATACTTGAATTGACCTATATGATAAGCATTAAGCATCTCTGTGTTCTGACAGTTTGACCCGCTCCCCATCGAGAGTAAAAAGCCAGCCACTGTGGTGCTGATGCTAAGCTCTCCCGAGGAGGATGTCCTCATCAAAGCCTGTGATGCAATCTATACGTTTGCAGAGAAAGGTACAACATGTTACTGCAACCCCCCCATGCACGCACGCATGCACGCACGCACACACACGCACACACACACGCCGGGTGTTGGCTTTGATGCAGTCACATTCACAGTGTCTCTCAAACCTTTGCCTCCAAATTGATTTGGCCGCTATAGACCCCTATTTGAAAACGTGTGTTGTGCCGGGGAGGGACCCCCACTATAACAAAGATTAGAGTTAAAAATCTATATTCAAAAAATTTGCGCACATTTTCACGATCTTTCAAAATAAATAGCAGAACTATACAGAGAGCTCTTCATGTTGCGCTATGAGCCTACACAGATTACACATGCAGATTGCATCACACCACCTCTTCACTCCACCTTAGCCCGTATATAGCACTTGCAGTATAGCACTGCCACTTGCCCTAGCCTCGACGATCTTACAGGCGTATGAAAAGGCTCGACTTATGTAATTTAGAATTTAGATTTAGATCATTTTATGTAGACATAGCACTCTATAGTGTCTATAGTCTCAGTTTCATTGTACAGATATACTACTGTTAGACAGATGTTAGGTTCTTAGCTTGCTTATGGTTCTTGATGACTATATGCCCAGTGTTAGTGTGTAGGCCTACCCCATATATAGTGTGATTTTGTATGTATTTGATGTATTACGATGTGTTGTTCTTGCTTACTGTAAATCGCTCTGGATTAAAAGCATCTGCTAAATGCCTAAATTGTAAATTGTATATCTGCTATTTTTGAATAGCTGTATTAAATATGGTTAAGTATAAAATATATAAGTATAAAATATGGTTAAAGTGGTTATATTAACACACCCCACTTTGAGAACCAATGGCCTACAATACATGCTACATAACGGTATACTGCAATACTACAACACCACTACCACAAGGTCACACACATGCCTTTCCTGTCCATCCATGCTTTAAAATACATCCACTGCTGTCTGTCTCCCCCCGGTGGCAGGAGATGAGAACAAGCTGTGTCTGCTGGGGCTGGGGGCTTTGGAGCCCCTCTGTGAGCTGGTCACCCACCAGGACAAGCTGGTCAGACGTAACGCTGTCATGGCGCTGGGCATCATGGCCACCAACGGTGCGTGAGACATATCGCCCTACTGTATGTCAATATGGTAACCCAAAATGGAGCTAAATTATATACAGAGTGATATAAAATAGCTATTGAAAGATAGATAAAGTTTAAAATATATGTAGGCCTATATAAATATTTTCCTTTCCATCAGCCATGCACTATTGTGTTTCCCTACAGACAGACACATCCCTCTGGGTGTATTTTGGTTTTGTTCCACTGTTTATGTTGACATTTCCTATGTTTAAGTTGACATTCATCCTTTGCAGGGTCGTGTTTTTTTATTTTTGAGGGGAGGGGGGAAAGCAAACTCTTAGTTGGATTTGAACTTCAAGTATACCTTTAACACATTTAGCTGGGGACCCCCTGGAACCCTCTCAATGACCCCTGGGGGTCCCAAGACCCCACTTTGAGATAAGTAAGTCTTGCCGAGCCATGAGGCCCATATACAGTAGGGCAGGAGCCTATCTCCTGTTTGCTTAGCGTGAGGCAGCTTGATGTACAAGTACATGTATACACTATACACCCCCTGGACATGACGCTATGTTGCAGGGACTTACCCGTCCCCAATCCAACCCTTGATGCCGAGTACCAAGCAGGGAGGCACTGGGACCCATTTTTCAGAGTCTTTGGTATGACCCGGCCAGGGATCGAACCCCAACCTCCCAGTCCCAGGGCGGACACTCAAACCACAAGGCCAATGGTTTAACTGTAGTGACTGATTTGATGTATACTGGTTGGTTAGTTGGCTGGACAGCCACAGGCAGTCAGAGTAAAACGGACTGAATGTTAATATTATGTCATTTCACCTTTGTTTCTGCTTTGATTGACAGGTGATGTAACGAGTGCTCTAAAGAAGCTAGACATCATCCCGTCAATCATTGATAAACTGTCACCTGAAGGTACGTTGTGGTCCTCAGTGTGTGTTTAGATCAACTGCTGATTAATAGTAACATAACAAATGGATGGAAGCAGCACTATGTAACTTTTATTATGGATAAACACTTTTTGTGAGAAATGAATACCACATATAACGTATACAATTCGCCAACCTAGTCCCCATATACAGTATGGGGGACATGGGGAGAGCAACGGACTTGAACTCATGCTTCCTTCATGCCCGAGTGTCCAAGTTGCTCCTTTTACACCTGACAGGGGGGAGTTTCTCTGGTTGGACGTAGCGCGTGGAAGGAACACGTTATTCCAACCAGTTCCTTTCCCCTCCATCAGGCGCCCCAGCTGGCCCGGGGGAGGCAGTTTAGAGACCAGGATTACTGCATGTTTTTGTGAGGGTACCTACCTTAGGGGACACAGGGAGAACATGCAAACTCCACACAGAAAGGCCCTTTCGCCAACCCCGCCTCCCTGCTCTTCTATTGAGACATTTAGTTTGTGCCAAAGGTCGTGTCTCACCTAGACACAGGATCTGACACACATTTTGAGTCAAGATTCAATTTATCCCCTGAGAAGCAGGCATGATCAATGGTATAATAATAATGTCAGTATAGTGTTCAAAAAGAAGAAGAATGTTGCAAAATGCTGCTTTAATTAATTAATTAGACACATCTACCTTCTTGTACTGTATGAGTATGATTGAACCACTTGTAAAAAATCAAAAAAACAAGGCACTCTTCTGGTGAAAAAGTTAAAATGTCTCCTGAAGTGGCTCTTTTGTCGGCTCCAAACATTTTAACGATAGTCAACAAAACCTGCACTGATCGATCCACACCACACACAGGTTGTATATCATATTTGGTTTGCATATTTTACTTAACTTCATCCATTACTGCATTGGTACAAAACCGCTTCTCAGTTCCTTATGGTATTGTTCTCTCTCTGCTGTGGCTCTCATATAACCTGGTAAAAAAGAAAATCACAATCACCAAGGAAAGACATGACATGCCCTGGCTGTCAATCAATCAGGCATGGGGAGGCATGCTCCCCACACACACACACAGTAACTATAACAATAATAGACAGTATACTGGACTGGTAGTTGCACCGCTCGATCAGTTCACACGGGTGTGATATTTCTTTTTCAGAGGACTCAGTAGTACAGGAGTTTGCTACTCTCTGCCTGGCATCTCTGTCCGTGGATTTTGACTGCAAGGTGAAGATCTTTGACAGTAAGGGGCTGCCTCCTCTGATCCAGCTTCTGTCCAGCCCAGACCCTGACGTCAAGAAGAACACACTGGAGACCATCTTCAACATGGTTCAGGTGTGAACATGCATAATGTATACAACATGTGGAATCGACCCAATGACCAAAAACAAACAAACAAATTAAATTAAAGCAAACAAACAAAAAGGCTCTCGCAGGTGGAAACCACATATGTCCAAAACCTTTCCTTTTCAGGATTCAAATTCAAAAGTATCAAAATGAGCAGATCCACAAGTTAAAGAGATAATTAATATGGCGATATCAGAAGACCTATATAGGATCCAACAGGAAGCACGCACATCTCCAGAAATTCTACAGGTGCTGGTCAAAAATATACGTACAATGAAAAGGAAAATGTTTCGGAATGTTGTTCAATAAATAAAGAATTTTCCTGGGAGCAGTGAAACAGTGTGCGGACATCCCTTCGATATCAGAAGACCTGACATGTCCAAAACTGTTACTTTTCAGGGTTGAAATTCAAAAGTAGCAAACCGACAATTAGCTCGAGGTTGCGGATCTGATTTGATACTTTTGATGCTTTCGTGCGGCGTTAATTGACGAGAAAGCACAAAAAGTGGAAATAATATGGAGATAAGAGGTCTGTCTGCTATGACAATGTTCAGGACCAGCCCAGTCGCCAGGGGGTCCAGGAGCTGGACGGGGTCCCTCCACTGCTGCACATGGTGACGTCAGACTACCCCGACATCCAGCGATTAGCCCTGAACACCCTGGACGCCCTAACCGCTGCAGAGAGAGACGCGCGCGCCGTCTTCAGAGACCAGCGGGGCTTCGAGAAACTCATGGAGTTCCTCAATAACAAGGTTATTGTTTTTTGATTGATTGATTGATTGATTGATTGATTGATTGATTGATTGATTGAATACCTTATTAGTCAGAACCAGTGCAGTGATGGAAGAAGTACAGGCCTACGCACAATCGCACATGTTTTACCTAAAAGTAAACATACAAAAGTTGAAGTACTCATTGTGTAGAATGTCCCTTTTCAGAAATAATACCGATCTACAAGCTCACAATTGGGAGCTTGTACTGTAGATCAGAGAGGGCTGAAGTGGTTAGTGTGTTTTGTTATAATAATAATTATAATCGTAGTAACTAGTTTTCATAAAATTACAATATTTCCCTCTGAGAATTAGTTCAGTCAGGACAACTCATGAATGGAATATATATTTATTGAATAATATATAAAATTAACAATATATTAATTATGGTTTGGCGATGAATTGTATCTGCTTTTTAGGTACTCAAGCGCATCAGTCCCAACTATAGGGACTCCGAATCGCCAATACTTAAACAGCAGATCCATAACGACAGGTGGTAGCTGGGCTGGAGGAGGGTGAGCAGCAAAGTTTAGCAGACAGTCGCACAGCAGAATCAGAGCAGCAGCAAGCAAGCAAACAGGAACTTCCAGTTTAAATTGCCGGTATGAAGATGGAGTGAGTGTGCGGTTGGATGAGTGAATATTGAAGAAAGTAAAAATACCTCAAACTTGTACTGTCCCTCTCTGTGTGGTGGAAACTATGTACATTTACTTAAGTACTGTACTTAAGTACAATTTTTAGGTATTTGTACTTTCAATTCAATTTCCAATACTCTTACAGTTACTTCTACTCCACTACATCTCAGAGGTACAGCTATTTTCAAAAGAATGATATACATTTGAAAACCTGAAATGAGACATTCTGAGTACTTTTGGAATACTCAAGTGCATTTTGAATTCCGGACTTTTACTTGTAAGTTGTAACAGAGTATTTCTATATTGCTTTTGATAGCCTACTTTTACTTAGGTAAAACATTTGAGTGCTTTTTCCCCACCACCGCCAGCAGGACTTCAGTGAGCTCCATGCGGAAGCCTTGCAGGTGGTGTGCAACTGCATGGAGGACGGTGAGAGTCTCCGCTTCATCCACAAGGTGGCAGGCGTGAGCGCGCTGATGCGCTTCATCCTGTCGCCAACCACCGCGCCAGAGGTCCGCGCCAACGCTCTCAAATGCATCGCCCGCACCGCACAGAGCTGTAAGCAAAAACACACGCACGCACACGTGCACGGAATGCACACCCACAAGAAATACGTCTTCAGTGCAGCTGCGTATAGCGTGGATTCAAATGTTGACTGGGCCAATTAGCATCATGACCGGTTTTGCCGACTTGCTAATGGGGGGCGGCTTGCTGTGGTTGGTGTGATTTTGGGCAAAGTCGTACGATTTGTCACACGTTACCGCAGTGAAATTTGTTCTCCGCATGCAGGGTGAGGGGCTGCCAATAGGGACTTTAAGCAACGACGGCTACGGCAGTCGGCTCCGGCAACCGGAAATGGATCAGTGCTCGATACATAATCCTGCTTGCCGTCTCCAGCCCTTTCTACTACGGAAGAACCTACACTTACACGTAGTGTCTTCAACGCCATGTCATGTCCATGTTTATTGAAATTATAGCTGTCATACATTTACACCGATTGCTCCATCACCTCTCTTATGCTGTGTAATGTATTGGGCTTGGTGTGCTCTGAATGAAGAAATAACATATTTTCTTGTTATTTCGCCCCAGTATTTCAGAAGCTAGCCTGGGCAAGATCTCAATTGACTGGGCCTGTCCCCGAGTGGCCCAATGGACGCTATGCTCTTCTGCTTTAGTGAAGCTTGTGGAGGCGTTCACTAGCTTGTGAGAAGATTAGAGCTGGAGACTGAGGCCCCTGTTATCGCCAGTGCCTTTCCCCTTATCCCTAAACTTCTTTGCCCTTTTTTATTTTTTATAGTAAAATAGTAAAAGAAAAAGGCAAAGAAGTTTAGGGATAAGGAGTAAGGCACTGCCGCTCTGGCAAAAAAAGGGCCATGAGTGTCACAGTAGAGTGAGTAGAGTAGTCCAGAAACTGAAGACAAGTCTTCAACAGCTTTCGGTTCTCACGCCAGGTCAGAAATCACAGACACTGAACCACCCCACCAATCCCATATAAGGCATTGGGAATTCACTTTCCTACCTGTGTTCACCCAGGTGGGTGTGGTTTTGCATGACTCCATGGCCTTGCCTGCAGTCACACCTGTGTGTGATTGCAGCACACAGAAATCACAGGACCTCACACATAGAAATAAAGTTGAGTGAAGTCAAGAATACCTAAACTAAAGTCTAAATATGGTGGAACACCAAACTCCAAACATTATTCAAAATCAATAATACTGTGGAGGTACTGAACTGAACAGAAATGTTCATATTTTCAATATACACCAAACTCCAAACATTATTAAAAATCAATAATACTGTGGAGGTACTGAACTAGCTCAAAATGGGCTCAAAATGGGCTCAAAATGGGCAGTAATGGGACGCGTTTGTGAGCTTGTAGATTGACTATTTTCAGTATTGTCAAGTATAAAATGGGATTAAAGTGGTAAAATGTTCCATATTTTGCTGTGGACTGCCTGGAACTTCCTCAAGGACCCCTTGAGGTCCTCAGACCAAACTTTGAGCATCATGCAGATGGCGCTGTTTTTCCTTTATGTTTTCAGATTGCATTTAAGAACGAAAAAGGCACCCTAAGAGTGCTCTACAGTGTGCGTAGATTCTGTTCTTACCTACGAACAAATCACAGCTAAGAAAAGATTGAGGGATCCCAAAACCTTCTTAAAAACGTCCTAAGTGGGTCTAAGAACAAATTTCCTCTTAAGAACTTCTTAAGAACGGTTGGCGCATGAGGCCCATTATGCTTTATGTAGCATGTGATGTGTCAAACTAGGGGTTTTTCATGATTCTGAACCCATTGCAAGCATTAGTTTGCACGAAAAACATCCTTGGGCTAAATTTGGCCATGGCCCAACCCCAAATGTGATGACCTCATCACATTGACGGCTATGGCCGTTTTTAGACCAAGGAGTGTTTTTCGTGCAAAACTAATGCTTGCAATGGATACAGAATCATGAAAACCCCCCACATGAAATGTCATATATTTTATATACAGTACGTTGTTAATGGTGCCCGAACGTTCAACCCCTGAATTTACCATGATCCACTAAGTATTTCATTCACAATTGTTATTATTTATTATTTGGATGACCCTAAGGGACATAAAAAACCTTGAACGATTACTATTGCAATTCCTTTTGGGTCAAACCTTATAGATTGACTGGCCTAAGGGAACAGTCTGTGGATGCTTGGGCAGACCCAGACAGATAGCACAACAGAACAGAACTGCTCATGGTCCATGATGAACTCCTCGTTGCTGTCATTTCGCAGCCAAATGAGAAACAGACGGTCGGTTCCGGTTTCATTCCCTCAGAGTCTCAAATCATGTGTGTGTGGCTGCGTGTGCGCGTACGTGCGTGTGTGATGCGTGCAGCTGAGAAGCGCAGGTTGCTCCATGAGCAGGGTGTGGAGGAGGCCCTGGTGGAGCTTCTGTCTGGTGACGGGGACCACGTAAAGATGGCCGCCTGCCGTGCCGTGGCCGGCATGAGTCTCCATCTGTCCAGCAAGGACACCTTCAGAGAACTGGGTCAGAAACACACACACACACACACACACAGTACACACACACACAGTACACACACACACACACACACACACACACACACACACACAGCAGGCTATATACTATACAGCAATAAACGTGCACATGGCGCACTAATGAGTGCACAGGAACAAATTAATCACACACCTCCAGTGCTCACATCAGTGTGTGTGTGTGTGTGTGTGTGTGTGTGTGTGTGTGTGTGTGTGTGTGTGTGTGTGTGTGTGTGTGTGTGTGTGTGTGTGTGTGTGTGTGTGTGTGCGCGTGTGTTTCAGGTTGCATCCCTGCAGTGGTACGGTTGCTAGGCAACAGTGATAGTGTGGAGGTGAGAGAGGCAGCAGGCCACGCCCTCTCCAACCTCACACACGACCACCAGCCCAACGCCCTGTGAGTGACCTTTGACTCTACTATAAAAAACACGTCTTTCTGACGTGAAAAAGTAAATAAATAAAAATAAATAAATACCGTACATAAATAAAAATCGATTCTGAACTTTTAATATCGTGGCATTAAAATTCGGGATATATCCCTGAATGGATTATTTTGCCCACCCCTATTCGGAACGCTCGCTCCCTGTGCTGATGGGGCATTACTGTGCAATGTCGCTTCTTCTCCTTTTTTGAGTGGTGTAAACCACTCCTACAACTGGCTTTGTTAGTGCAAAAAAATGAGCATGGTTGCTATGTTCACCCTGTTCACCCGGGTGTGATTTGAGTGGTGTAAACCACTCCTACAACTGGCTTTGTTAGTCTGTGCAGAAAAAATGAACATGGTTGCTATGTTCACCCTGTTCACCCGGGTGTGATTTCATTACGTCAGACATGATTTCATTACGTCAGACAGGCTATCTAAGACCTTACACCACTCAGTTCACACGGGTGTGATTTTTATTCTGTCGATCAGAAAACATGAAAAGTGCATGCCCTCCGTGCTAAAGACGACACAAATAAACATGCACGGTCGGCTGCGTTTAGAAACGAGTGTGAAATTAGCCTTAGCGACGGTCCTTGTTTACAGCCACAGTTGTAGAGCCATTTGTGACCGGTCTACAATCTCTAAACATTGATTGTTTTCGAGTAGATGTTTTAGGATTCATGCGTCATTACAGACAGGTAATGAAGCATGAATCATAAACATCTCCTACACCACAGTGGTGGGGGGGAAAAAGTACTCAAATTTCTTACTTAAGCAAAAGGATGAGTACTGCAATGTGGAAATACTCTGGTACAAGTAAAAGTCCGGAGTAAAAAATGAGTACATGAGTAAAACTAAAAGTACAAAGGTATTGGTCTCAAAATGTAAGCCTACTTAAAATATCAAAAGTTCTTGTTGCAAGAACGTCCCTTTTCAAAATATCTGATCTACAAGCTCACAATGCGTCACGGTGTGTCGCATTGTGAGCTTGTAGATCTTCAAATGGCCCGAAATGTATATAGGGCTGAAGTGGATAATGTATGTTTTGTAATAATAATAAAAACCAACAAAGTAACTGGTATAAAGTTTTCAAATAATTGTAGTGGAGTAAAAGTATATAATATTTTCCCCATTGAGTAGTGGAGTAGAAGTAAAAGTACAGAACATTGAAAATACTCCAGTAAAGTAAAAAATGTAATCAAGTACAGTACTTGAGTACATGTAGTTCATACTACGGCCTGTTTATACAATACAGGTAGACAGACAGGCTGTCTCTACCGCGTCATTCACAGCTCCCATACGGTTGTGTAAAGACCTGGAAACAGGGACAAATTAGCCATTGGGCCAGTGGGGCCGTGGCCCAGGGGCCCATGGCTCTCAGGGGCCCTTCAGGGAAATTGGACCGTGAGGTACTCGGTTTGACGCCCTGAAAAGGGCTCCTGGGGCCCTTCATTGGCCATTGATTTTGTTAAATTTAGGTCAAAAAGGTGATAAAAACACTGAAAAACACAAAATGTTGCGTGCACGCATGCTATGGGGGCCCTGCGAAAATTACCGGCCCAGGGGCCCTCATGGGGGTTAATCCGTCACTGCCCGGAAAGGACTATAGTAACTTGTAGTAAGAAGCATAGATATATAAAAAAAAAAGAAATAGAAGCCTCATTGGCCGAGGTGTATCGACATGAGGGCGGAAGTGCGGAAGGCACGATACAGAAAAAATATCGGAAAATGTTTGGAGGATTTTGAATAATTTAGATTCGTTTTTTTTACGTAATCTGGGGAGGGGGGGCCATACGCAAGGTCCGTTACACACATTAATGTGTCTCCATTGTGGGTGCGCGCGTGTGTGCATGTGTGTGTGTGTGTGTGTGTGTGTGTGTGTGCACGCGCGTGCGTGTGTGCGTGGTTTTCCAGCGCAGTGCACGAGGCAGACGGGGTGAAGCCTCTCGTACGGCTGCTCAGCGCCGGAGCCTCCTCCCCCGGGTCGGTGGTCCATGCCGCCGCCGCCCTCGCCAACATGGCCGAACAGGAAGCCCTGCGAGGTCACATCCTGTCGCACGGCGGAGCCGTGCGGGCCCTGGTGGAGCCGCTGCGTTCCAGGAACACGGACGTACTGGTCCCAGTGACGCAGTGTCTGGCCGTACTGGCAAGCAACACAGAGGCCAGGGCACAGGTGTGTGTGTGTGTGTGTGTGTGTGTGTGTGTGTGTGTGTGTGTGTGTGTGTGTGTGTGTGTGTGTGTGTGTGTGTGTGTGTGTGTGTGTGTGTGTGTGTGTGTGTGTGTGTGTGTGTGTGTGTGTGTGTGTGTGTGTGTGTGTGTGTAGTGTTGTAGTACTGGGATCATTGACTCGTCTCGAGTCCACATTTTCATGTACTCCATCTCGGCCTCGCCCTCAATTTCACTTGGACTTGACTCAGTCATCACTAACCATAAGTGCCACGGATCTCTGGTCGTCCTCAGACGAGCCCTCCATCGTCATTTCCAGTCATCCCGGTTCTCCATACATCCGGCCAGCTCGTTGGTGCTTTGCACTCCTGCATCGCTCTTGAGTACATCCACGTATGTTAGCGTGGGACGTCCTGGTGATCGATGCCCGTGTGTTGGTTCCCAGAGCACCAGTTTGTGATCGATGCCCGTGTGTTGGTTCCCAGAGCACCAGTTTGCTGGCTGGCAGTTCTTGATGCCTTTGGCAGTGTCCCGCTATAGTCTCATTCTCCTGGCTGCTATTTGGTAATCCCTCATACAGAGTCTGACGGGTGATCCTTTACAATCCATAGAAAAGCCCAGAATCTGCAGCAAAATAAAGAAAAGAATAAAAGATAAGCCACGCAATAAAAGATAATTCACTCTAAATCATAATCCTGAACTTTTATTTTACTTTTTAAGGCTCTATCGAACAACAGTACAAAACAGTATCAGTGGAATCAAATAATGTAATCATTTATCTTGTGGCGCGTTAAGCTGAGAAGTGCCGGCGCCATCCCTCCATTGGTCAATCTGCTCCGCTCCAGTCACGCGGAGGTGCGTTGCAATGCCTGCTGGGCCGTCAGTGTCTGTGCCAACGACGAGCTTACTGCAGTGGAGATGTGGAGACATGGGTGAGAGAATAATGTCACTTTGCTGTCGGGAAATTCATTTCGTAAATGAATGCCCTGCTTTACTAGAGTGTCACACAAAAGCATCAAAAGTAGCAGATCCACAAACTCGAAACGTGGAGCGAAGTGACAAGTTTTCAAATGTATAAAATGTATAAAAACCTTGAGAAAATAGCCGCCACAAAGTGCCACGCTGTGAGTTTGTATATCTGTTATGTTTTAATAGCTGCTCTATATGGATAGAGGGGTTAACATGATTGTCATGCTGTATTGTAGCCTACATTTTGTTGGGGACCCACCCTGGAACCACCTCAAGGACCCCACTTTGAAAACCCCTGATCTAAAGTCTAAACTAAAGGTCATGAGACTCTAGAATACTAGATTGAGTGCCCACTGCCCAGCAACAGTGCAATTTTTTGGCAGCAGTGCAGTTTGCTGAGCAGCCAGTAGATGGCGGTAAAACACAGTATTGAGTGTACCTCTTTGTAGACGTTTTAATCTAGCACCTTACGTGACCCTAAAGAGAAATGTGATGTCTCCCCAGGAACCAAACTAGTGAAAATATACAGATTTCTATAGGCCTACATCTTGAAAACTCGAAATGGGACATTCCATATTACTTTTGGTACTTTAAGTACATTTTTATGCCAATAATTTAGTACTTTTACTCAAGCAAGTTTTGAATTCAAGACTTTTACTTGTAACTTGAGCCACGATCAACCACCATTTGATGAGATTTAGCCCCGGAGAGATAACAGGCAAACGATCAAAATAACAATTCTTCTAGGCCTACATCCTCTAATTGTGTAGAGCAGGGGTTTTCAACTGATTGTGAACGAGGGACCACCACCCTGACTTAGAATCAACCTGGGGACCACTGTTGAGTGGGGATATGGGCTAAGATTAGTGCTTTTGTAACACTTGCTATGCATCCCATGTGTGTACATCCCACTGTTTCTCTAATTATTTATAATTATAATTTCCTAATGATAATGACTCAACCAGACAATCCGGTGCACTTCCACCTCTTGAGATTCTAACTCCCTTTTTCTGTTACATTTCTTGACCTCCAACCCAACGGCCATCATACGCCACCAGGTCATTCAGATCACTGTTTATCAACTATAGTGGAAAGACATTTTTAAAAATCAACAAATCCTACATTACTAAATGAATGGTCAGAGACCACATGCAATACTTCCACGGACCACCAGTGGTCTACGGACCACCTGCTGAAAACCCCTGGTGTAGAGTAAATTAAGTAATGCAGATGTTTAACAATTTAACTCTTGAGGGCTTAAAATGAAACCTGGTTTCATTTTACACTCTCAAGAGTTAGAAAAGAAAAGTTCTTTGTTTACCCAGGGAAGTGGACTAAGCTCGAGATGCTTGTTTACAGCCACACCCTGCTCATAGAACATTTCATGGTAGGGGTTCAATGCCTTGCTCAAGGGCACTTCAGCGGTGGTAATTTTAACGTGCCGGTCCGGCCACCGCTGAAAGTTAAAGATCTATTAAGGGTCCATTTGGTTATCAACCTGGAGCCCCCTCAATGACCACTTTGAAAACCACTGACTTAAAGTGAGTAAAATGTGAGTACTTTTTCCACCCCTGGTTTGTGTGTGCGTCACATGACGTCAGAGCCTTGGAATGGCTGCAGGAGATCAACCAGTCGCTGAGTCGCAGGAGCAGGTTCAGCGAGACTGCGTTGCTACGGTTACTGGACTCCAACCTGTCCGTCAAATATAGCCTGACCGGCCGACTGGCCTCCACCGACATCACCTCCGACGGCTTCTATGACGCTGGACAGGTGTGTGTGTGTGTGTGTGTGTGTGTGTGTGTGTGTGTGTGTGTGTGTGTGTGTGTGTGTGTGTGTGTGTGTGTGTGTGTGTGTGTGTGTGTGTGTGTGTGTGTGTGTGTGTGTGTGTGTGTGTGTGTGTGAGAGAGAGAGAGAGTGAGGGTGAGAGTTTCCACAACAGAATCACCTAAAACTAAATATTACAGCAACCACTGGTCTAAGTCAATATAATGAAATGTCATTATGGTTTATTATGGTTATTATGACTTATTGGCTTTGTTCCCAATGGGATTACAGTCTGTCTGTCTGTCTGTCGTCAGGTCCATGCGGGTCAGAAGGTGCTCTCGCTAGAGGAGCTGTCCAGACAGCCGGTCAACCAGTGGCGACCCGTCATTTTTGTCAACGCAGCAGCAGAGTATGAGCTTCTTGCACACATCAGTGAATGTCATGATGACATGTTGTTGCATTTCATCATTTAAGTCAGTTTCAACCCTTTTCATATCAAGGTCCATTATTTAGTTGGCATTTGGGCCACGGACCACCATTTGATGTCAGACCTTGCCTGGCTCCAGTCCTGAATCCCTAGCCACGCTCATTAATAATGAAGTGAAACAAATTGAAAATTCAGGCCATCTCAGACCCAAAATGTAGAATATTTTGTCGTCGTTGGAATACGATTTTGTCCACAATTCCATGCTGTATTGATGTGGTACCATTAGGAGAGATAACAGGTACACTTGTGTAGACTGTAAAATGAAACCAAATGGACCCGTAAGGGTACATTTGGTTTCATTTCACACTCTCAAGAGTTAAAGAGGGTCAATTTGGGGTCAATTTGCTTACCAACTCAAGGACCACGGTGGACATTGGTTTCCCGGACCACTGGTTGAGATTAGAACCACTGATTTAAATCAACCCGTTTAATTTCAAGGACCCCCAGTTTGATATGCATTAGGTCAATGCTTTCAGGCCGTGCGAACCCCCACCAAAATAATCCTATTTGAACTGGGGACCCCCACCCCCCCTGACAAGCACTTGGAATTGCAGGCATTACATTTAGTTTGACTATAGGTTCCACAGATAAACATTGTGAAAATGGCCGCACTCACAAGCGTATAAGCGGCCATTGGGAAACTTGGGCAATGAACCCGATCCTGACATTTTGCCCATCCTATGCCGCCCTACGCCAGTGCTCACACTGCGAGGCGTTGTGAGCTTGTAGATCAGCTATTTTCACAATGTTTGCCTCTTTCTTACGTATAATATTTGACATTTTGGCCAATTTGGAATTTCAATTTACAATTAAGGCCTTTAGCAGACGCTCTTAATCCAGAGCAATTTACAGTAAGCAAGAACAAAAACATGGTTGTGGTGTGGAAGATTGGAGAAGGGATGGGGCCCAGAGGGCAGGTGGTAGGTCTAGTAGAGGTCACTAGTTTTAGGACCTCATCTGAGGTTAGATAGTACTATTAAAGATGTCTTAAAAGATATTAAATTGTAACTTTAGAAATGTGCAGATACCCTGTACCCTATACACCTATACTGCATGGCGGTTTGTTTACAGTTGGTTGAGAAAACAAAGATGCACATTAAACTATTCATCTGAATAAATATCTGAATAAATAATTTGGGGGGTCCGCCGCCCCCCCATTAGGCCCCACAAGCGAGCCCATTCCTCCAAGCCAGGGACGGACCCATGCACAGCTAAAGAGCCTTTGTGTTACTTTCACACACACACACACATACACTCATAAAAGACACGCACACACATATATATGCAGTGCACAGAGAGCCATGCACGATCGCTTGTGTTCCTGTCCAAGCTTTTAGCATTTAGATTAATTATGTTCACCAACCAAAGAGACAAGTGTGCCCCCTGAGGGGAGCCTCATTCACACCTCATTTTGTTGTACTACACAGTACACACACACACGCACACATGCATGCACGCGCACACCGCACACACATGCACGCACGCACGCACGCACGCACGCACGCACGCACGCACGCACGCACGCACGCACGCACGCACGCACGCACGCACGCACGCACGCACGCACGCACGCACGCACGCACGCACGCACGCACGCACGCACGCACGCACGCACGCACACACACACACACACACACACACACACACACACACACACACACACACACACACACACACACACACACACACACACACACACACACACACACACACAAGATGGTCTTGTGCGTGCGTGGTGCATACGTATGTTCGTGTGTTTGCTACTTTTGCTGCATGTCAAACAGCTCTCTTCTGGGGAAATGCTGTGGGGGAATTAAAGTACAATTCTCTCCCTCTCCGCACGCACGCACGCACGCACGCATGCACTCGCACACGCACACGCACATACACACACACACACACACACACACACAGTGGCAGCGGTGGCCGAACGGATAGCGGCGCGGTCTAGATACCGGAAGGTTCCCAGTTCGAACCAGCCGTCCGACACGTTAAAATTACCACCGCTGAAATGCCCTTGAACAAGGCATCAACCACTACGATGAAATGTGTTCTATGAGCAGGGCCTGGCTGGAAACAAGTTCTTGAGCTTAGCCCAGATACCCTGGGTAAATATAGATTTCATTTCATTTCATTTCATTTCATTTCATTTCACACACGCAACATAATATACATGCATGTTGTTTTGTGTTACATAAAGCCAACGCATGTGACTGTTGCGTTCCTCCAGGGTGCACGTGGACCCTTCAGAGGCCAGGCCGGACAGCCCCCCCAGCATGCGCTCCAAGACCCCAAGGTGTGTATTTGTGAGGCTTGGTGGGAGTTAGCCACATGGACCCTAGCACGGTGCTACTCAAACGTTTTTTTGTGACAACACTCATTCGCCGCCATCACCACCATCGAGGGGCTGAATTTATACTCGAGCACTGCCGCCAGCACATACCAACGGAAAACCGTCTTATTTTGAAAGCCGTTTCACTCGGAAACGGAAAAAAAGGAAGTGTAAAATAAAATATGTAATGTGTCCCGTGAATGTTATTTAATTCACCCAAAACATACATATTGTAACCGGCGATCATAATTGCTTTAGTTATGAGCCGCAAATCAAGCTTGTTTTGATCAAAAATGGATTTTATGGATTCTAAAAAATCTGTTCCCATGAGACATCAAAGCCAGCAGACTTTTCACTTCCAATTTTGTCCTGTTTAGCCTGCTTCCATCGCACGGCAACCAGAGTAATACAGACACATGCAGCACAGCGTTATGAAACGTAATCAATAAATAAATAAAAGATATGTCAAAAGACTCTCTCTCTCTGCAGCAGAGGGAAGAGCAGAGGGCGTCGGGACGAGGACAAGCGCAAGGATGAGAGCGACATCAAGCAGCAGCAGCAGCAGGAGGCCTCCACGGAGAAGCCATGGAGCGTGCCCTTTGACCCCTCGTTCCGGGCACTCTGCGCCCAGGCCAGCGCGTCCATCCTCCCGCTGGGTGACCAGGGTGACGTGTGCGCTGCCTTAGCCAGGTGACACGCCTTTCATTTTGACCATGCAGCGACACTGTACTAATAATGAGCCGTGAATAAAGCTTGTTTGATCAAAAAAGTCAATCTGGGAAAAGAATCCAAGATAAAAGGGTTTAAAGTTTTCAGTTAACATTGAAGTGGACGGAGGGGAACTTTTTCCACTGACGGACCATTTCCGATTCATCCATCGCCTAGTAACTGAAAGCTATCCAGACGATGGTGAAATTAGCGATCTAATATATAAAACCCCCCCAAAAAGTCCTCAAAGTCGTCCTTGGCAGTCAGTGCCCTTGGGGAAGAAATACGTCAAAGTCCTCCTTATTTTCAAAATCGCATGATGGGTCAATAAAACAATAGCATACAAAAAAGTTACCCTTCCCTCCCACCCCCCAATGTTCACTATACTTTTGTCTACTACTACTCCAGAGTGATTTACAGTAAGCAAGAACACATGGTAAAAACCTAATCTGTCTAACAGTAGATTATCTGTACAGTAAGTACGTATACGGTACACATTAGACTATGTGCTACGTCTATATAAAATACTAAATTATAAATCTAATAAAATGCTAAATTATAAATCTAAATTACATAAATGTAGCCTTTGCATACACCTGTAAGGTCGTTGAGGCTAGTGCAAGTGCTACGGCAGGTGCTACACCTTTTTTTTTTTTTTTTTCACGATTTTGCAACCCATTTTTTCACCCAGTGTCAATTATCTAATGTAATCCTGGGCGCTACACTTCCTCTGCCAACCTGGGGGGGCAGCGGACTGACCTCATGCTTCCTTCTATGCATGAGGTGTCCAAGCTGCTTCTTTTCACCTGACAGAGGGGGGGTTTCCCCGGCCGTACGTAGTGTACGTAGTAAATGTTACCTATACCACCTCTGTGGGTCTGAGCACACTTTATTCCATGCGTGGACAGAAGAAGCTGTGTTTTGCGTCATTTCAGAGTTTTTAGACAGCTGGTGGATGGAAATGAAGCTCCACCCATGCCAGATTGCCGCGTCGGCCAGATTCCCGGAAAAGCTTGCCCCAGCGGCATTCTGCCGCGTGGGTGGAGCTTCATTTCCATCCACCAGCTGTCTAAAAACTCGGAAATGACGCAAAACACAGCTTCCTTTGGCTGCGCATGCATGGAAGTTCAAGTGTGCCCAGGCTGTATGACTGTCAGTCAGCTATAACTCGCGTGTGATTGGTCGTCACAGGCTGGTGAGCGAGGCCATGGGCGGGGCAGTGGAGGCGGAGAGGTGGCACCAGTTCTCCTGGGAGCTCCACCTCAGCCAGCTGAAGGCCGAGCTGCGCTCCAACGCCATCCCTGTCGGTCGTGTCTGCAGGGGCATCTACTGCCACAGGGCTCTGCTCTACAAGGTACACACTGCATTGTGTCCAATCTGTATGGTAGAGTATGTTAATATAGCACTTTTCCAAACAACCTTATAAAGTGCTTTACATATGCAGGAGCAGCAAATAACAATACAGGTTAAAACAGCATGCATAAATCAATGGGTAACAAGAAATAACAGAGAAGAAACAATTAAAAACCTTATAACAAAAGCAGAACCACTAAGAAAAGGCCTTAACATAAAGATAGCTTTTTAGACGTGATTTAAAAGAAGACACTGATTTTGCTAGCCTCAGCTCCACAGGCAGGGCATTCCAAAGCGTGGGTGCCCGGATTGCAAATGCCCGAATGGCAAAATGGCCTTTCAAGAGGGCCTTACCCGAGGATCTAAGGCAGCGGCCTGGTTGGGGCAGAAAGGCTTTGATGTAGCTGCATGGGTGCCAACTGCCAATCCCTGCCGGGCTTTAAAAGTTACCAATTAAAATCTATTCTAAAGCTAACAGTGCAGCTAGGATGTGTGTAATGTGATCGCGTTTCTTTGTGTTGTTGTTAATACAACAACACTGTCTCCCTGCTCTTCTATTGAGACATTTAGATCGTGTCAAAGGTCATGTCTCACCTAGACACAGGATCTGACGAATTTTGACCTGATGGGTCAAGATTCAATGTGTCCCCTGAGCAAGCAGTCTGGAGCTATTAGCTCAATAAGACTCCACACGCGTTCCTTCCATGATCTGAGTTCCTCACTACAGTCTTCCGTCTCTCTCTCTCTCTCTCTCTGGTATCTCTTAGTGTCTGTCTGACCGTGTTGGACTGAGCTGTACTTTGGTTCGAGGCGAGTACAACCGGGCTTGGAACGAGGTTCTACTCCCTGATGAGGGGGATGAGGGGACCCCCCACATCCGTGGGCACCGCACCCCGCTGCTCACTGCCTACATAGTAGACCTCATGCACCAGCCTGGGAGACTACTGAAATCCAACACGCCAGCTGCCATACAGTACCAGACTATATAGATCTGGAATAATGTCACAATGTGGATGGCTAAATACTATTAAATGCATTCCATGCACACAGAATAACTTGTCCTACTTCCGGGCCCCTTCCTTACTTCCTTCACAGGTGTTACCGATGATACAAATTCACAGTGGTTCTCAAACTTTTTAATTTCAAGGTCCATTTGTACACTCTAAGAGTTACAGACATTTGGAGCCACTATTATGAGACCCATTGGTATAGCAGAATGTTTCCACTTTCCAGTGAGCCAACATGCACAATATCAGCACCCTGACTGTTTGACCAGAATGGAACAGAGCCTTCATTAGTATCATCGGTAGCCTGTGTGTATGCATAGAGCCCATTCCACCTAAAGCAGGGGTTTTCAACTGATTGTGAACCAGGGACCACCACCTTGACTAAGAATCAACCTGGGGACCACTGTTGTGTTGCAATGGGATATGGGCTAAGATTAGTGCTTTCATAACACTTGCTATGGAATGCATCTCATGTATATACTGTTTCTCAAACGATGGTCCACGGACTTAACTGATATACAGTACTGACACATGTGGCCCTAAACTTTTTTGCCATATTTTACTATCTTGAAAAATATTTAAAAAAAGTTCAACTAGCCGATCTACATCCACACACTAATAATGATGGCTCAATCAGGCAAGCTGGTACACTTACCCTTCTTGAGATTCTAACTGCCTTTTCTGTGGAATTTCTTAACCTCAGACTTCCCAGTAATTCTGATAACAGTGACACACTTCCAAGGAACAGTGCACAGAAGCTTAGTGCACTGTTCCGTGGAAGAAAATACAAAATCTTCACTTTGCTACATTACTAAATGCATGGTCAGGGACCACATGCAATACCTTCACGGACCACCAGTGGTCCACGGACCACCTGTTGAAAACCCCTGACAATTTACAATTTGACCTAAAGTATATGTGCCTTTGGCCAGTTGTGGGCGGTGGTGCCGCAGGTAATGAGATAAGATAAGGGACACAGGTGCAGCAAGCTGGTTGATGGGTGGCATGGGCAGTTTTGGGCACTCACAACATGCCACAACATGCTGTTAGTTCCTGTTTAACACAATGAATGGGAACATCACCCAACGACGGCGGTTGAAGTTTGGACATTGAACGAGTCAAAAATGATTTCTCTGTGCCCAGCCAAGCGGCTAATGTTTGTTCAAGATAATCACTACATCATGATTTTGTGATCGTTCAAATGTATCAATTTGGGGGTCCTCCTTGCCTTGCCACAAAAGAGTTTGAAAGACACTGATTTAGAAGGCATTTGTAGAATCTGCCTTGCAGGTCTTAAGGGTTAATGAAACATTGCAGCTATGCTGCTCCACGTTGTAATTGCCGACAGCAGGCTATAGGTCAGGCCATGCAGGGCAAACAGTAATACGTGCAAGCCAGAGCCAAAGTCTGCACGTCAGAGCAGGTTACATATTATCTGCTGTTTAGCCCTCAAAACATGCCGTTTACAAAGGCTGGAAATGTTATGGGGGTGTAACGGCATGATATGTATCACGGTACATGGTTGATGATACGATACATGGACGCTATTGGTTCATTCATGGCGATAGTGCAGTTTTTTTAAGGGAAACATTTATTATTATGAATATAAATTAAAGTAAACACAGTGATTCTCTGGCAAATACATAGACATTATATTTGAACACATGGACAAACTCATACATTGACATGAACACAGAGAATACACACATCTGTCAATAGATTTGATATATTTGATGTATAACCATGTTTTTGTTCTTGCTTACTGCTTGTAAATCTCTCCCCCACACCCGGTCAGTAATAAATGTGCACTAGTAGTAGGTAGCCTACATTGTCCAGCAATAAACATCCGCTCAACCAACATAGGCCGCTATCTAGTCTTCTTATCAACAGGCGTGACCTACATAATGGTCATGGATGGTATGATTATCAATCATACCACTGCTGCACACACACAGTCGTGCGCACACACACACACGCGCACACACACACATGCACACACACACACGCACGCACGCACACACACTGCAGTCCAGAACAGACAAGTAAGGACCGGAGCAGCCGGCCTCCATCAAGGCTGAGATTGTCTCAGATTAGTGAAGGTCCACTCCACTCACTCTGTGCGCGCAGCGCAAGCAAACAACACTTGACTTTTTTTACGCAGTGGAACCGCAGCGCAGAAGGAAAAACAACATGTCTCGTTTCATCGCCCGTGTTTCCCACGTTATTTCTCAGCGAGCGACAGCCAAGTCTGTGCTATTACCAAAGAGAATTCCAGTAGTGTGCATCTGCCCTGTCTCCACAAGTCAAGGTAAATGGAATGGTATATTGTTGCCATATTGTCTGAGCTGTGTCTGTGTGTGGACACCATTCGCCTCAGGCTGCAAGTGCAAGTCAAAGTCAACTCATCTGTAAAGAGTAGGGCAGTAGGCTATTGTGCTGCTTGTGTTACCTCGGGGGAATTCTTTAGTAATTGCGTGTGATTAAATGCACTGTTTAGCCTAGCTTTGATCATAAACAGGCAATTGTAGGCTACTCTATTCTCTCTCTCATGTAATAGCAGATTATTTCAATTAGGCAGAAAAGGGGGGGGGGACGGTTGAAGGTGCCAAACAGCCATCCATCACCAGCCAAGTCCAACTATGAATAAAACAGTATAGCATATAGGCCTGTTTTGCTGGGAAGAGATAATGCATTTGACTGAATATCCTGCAATTGACTTGGGTGTTCATTTGTGCCTTTGCTCAGGCTTGAAGTCTCTCACTAGATATAACAAAACTACAGACTGGCATAAAAAACTGAGCCCTGAACAGTTTGTGGTCACCAGAGAAAAGGGGACAGAAGAGGTGAGTCTCTCTCTCTCTCTCTCTCTCTCTCTCTCTCTCTCTCTCTCTCTCTCTCTCTCTCTCTCTCTCTCTCTCTCTCTCTATCTCTCTCTCTCTCAAAGCACAAAGCACAGATAATGTTACAAATTCACATGGACTGCAAAAAACTGTAAAAAAAATAAAATAAAAACTCCACCGAGAGATTTCAACCTCATCATAAACCTTTTCAACACACAGGGCCATTGGGATTGGCACAGTTGGACTTTGAGAGAAGTTAAATTTTTACAAGGCACGTGGGCATTTTGAACTACCGGTATACAATGTCCAGCTTATATGGCCAACCTGTAACACTACGGCTGTCACGATTACACATTTAAGATGACGATTAATTGTCACACAAATAATTGAGATTTAATTGTGTTTTTGGCATAGATTATCTACAAGCTTGCAACGCAACACTTTTTTCATCATCTGCTGTCCACTGCAGATGATTGTAAGGCAATGACAATGTCCAGTTCTGTGCAAGGGTTAAAAAAAAACATTCATTGACACAAGCCTGGTCACATGACTTTGTTTAACCCATTAAAACCAGGAAAGCATCTGTGTCATTTTAGATTTCTGCGTTGGCTATTCAAAAATAGCAGATGTGCAAGAAATACAGTATATCCATACGGAGATCTAAGGGTTTCGAGGTCAGATGTAGAGTTGCTGGCCAATAGTGATGACATCAGGGATCTCCATATATGGGCTTAACTGCGACAGCAGGTCGCATTTTCTATGACATCAGGGTCTCCACATTTCCATCCCTGATGATGTCACATGATGTCACGAGACCTGGGCACCATATATGGTACCCGACAACACACTGACTGATGGGAGATGCTCGATTCCATAATTCAAAACATTCTGATACTAGTTTGGCTCACAGCTATATATGCTATACTGACTTTGTGTGCATTGTGGTGCGTGCGTGCGTGCATCTGTGTTGTGTGTGTGTGTGTGTGTGTGTGTGTGTGTGTGTGTGTGTGTGTGTGCGTGCGTGCGTGCGTGTGTGTGTGCGCACTTGTTCCCAGCCTTTCAGTGGCGTCTATCTGAACCATAGTGAGGTGGGGATGTACCACTGTGTCTGCTGTAACGTCCCACTGTTCAGGTAACACTCTGCTCAAAACATCTAAAGGTTAGCCGCCTTCCAGCGTGATTCGCTGCATTCCGTGATTTGTTGTCACTTCGCTACTCAGTCTGGCCCGGGACTGGCCCTTAGAGTATATATTAATAGAGACGGCACCCGGAGGAAACCCTGAGGCGAAATGGACATAGTGGCCGAATTTGGTATTGCAGCGCTGGGCCAAACACATGAACGCGCTGGTCCGTTGACTATCATTGCGCACGTTCATGGTGACACGTGAACGCTGAACGTGTGCAATGATAGTCAACGGCCAGCGCGTTCATGTGTTTGGGCCCAATCAATCCCAGAATGCACTCTGTTCCTACCCGGAAGGAGGAGTGAAATCGCCTCATGCGCTTTTGAGCAACTTAATGCAAGTGGATGGGAGGAGAAATCCGGTGCCGTCTCTATTAATATACTCTAAGGTCTGGCCAGGCTCCTGTTTGACTCGTATTTCATAACGTCACCTGTTACGTAGCCACGTTGTTGCTGATACGTCATCAGCCAGCGCCACTCTGTCCATGCTTTTCTCACTGTTGAAAACAAAAAGGGCCAGTTCGAGACTCGAGAATAATACCTACGGTAAAAAGTTTGATTTGATTCACTAGTCCACTATATGTCAGATTCAGTAGTACAAAAAACTGCTGGCTATGTGGAGTGCAGTTTATTGAATGAAAAGGGGACGAAGCATCGCAGGGCAACAGCTGTAGCTTCGCATCGATAAGACGTTAAACTGGTGTTTTTGCCCCAACCCGCACCACAGACCACTCAGAAGCCTCGAGTCGATTCTCAGTTTTGGCATGTCCCGCCTACCTTGGAGATAGGAGACTTTCCAGACTGAGTAGCAAAGTACCCAGTTTTTTCACCCAGTGCCAATTATCTAATGTAATCCTGGGCGCTAGGGGGGGAGGGGGGCAGCGGACTGACCTCATGCCTCCTTCTATGCATGAGGAGTCCAAGCTGCTTCTTTTCACCTGACAGGGGGGAATTTCCCCGGCCGGACGTAGCGCGTGGAAGTTACCAGTTCCTTTTCCCTCCATCAGGCGCCCTGGCTGGCCAGGGGGAGGTAGTTTTAGAGACCAGGATTACGGCATGCTTTTGTGAGGGTACCTCTAGGGGACACGGGAAGAACATGTGAGGGTACCTACCCTAGGGGACACGGGGAGAACATGCAAACTCCACACAGAAAGGCCCTTTCCCATTGCATTAATTAGTTAAATATTAAAAACAAGGGTTAAAAACACGACCAACGCGTTTCGGCCTGCATGGGCCTTCATCAGGGTCAACCAGTTCATGACCAGTTCAGTTCTGTAGCATCAATTAGATCTGGCCTCAGAAGGAGGAAGCTCTTGAGACACAACACATGTTCACATGGGGGTGCATACTTAGTTTAGACTAGTCATTGGTTAGACATGTCCTTATCACACGGATTAGAAATTGCATTTTAATCTGTTGAGCCCACTGAACCTGAATGGCCCTGTGCTAATACATTTCTTCCCGTCCTGATGTCCTGGTTTGCAGGAGTTTGGGTCATCTTAAAATCATCTCATATAAGCATTGTGGTCCAAAAATAAATAAACATATTGTCGGGGAGGTGGCTCTGTATCCTTTACGACGACCACTACAAGAGAAGTGGGTGAAATTTGTTTTTTTGTTGTTTTCAGAAAGAAAAGAAAAGAAGAGGTGGCAGGGAGAGCAAGGATACCAAATCTAACAGTAAAGAGCGACACGTAAAGAAAGCAATCAAAGATACCTACATAGGCTATACAGTACACATACCATAGGCAGGTACAGTATGTACATGAGGTTAAATATAAGGTGCGCGGTAGTGACAAGTTGGTAAGCAGTGTGACATTTGACAAAAAGAGTATAGCCCTATCGATGCATTGGAAAAGTAAAGTCCATGGCCAGCCAGGTGACAGGTCTTGTTCAACAGTCTAGCCGTATGTGTAGGGGCGTGACCTGTGGCCGATATACACTATGCACTACTCTACTTACAGACCCTGTCCAGTCCTAGAAAAACAAAACACTAACTCACCAAAACTCCCCCCCAACCTTTTACCTGTTATCTCTTAGTGCCAGTCAGCTATTCTCTTTTCTCTCCCTCTATCTCTGTATCTCCGGGGATAGTTCAGAGGCTAAGTATGACTCGGGGACGGGCTGGCCGTCGTTTAAAGAGGCTCATGGGACGTGGGGGCGCGACGAGAGCCACGCCTCCGTCATCCGTCGACCAGACAACAGCCTGGGCAGTACCGGGACAGAAGTCCTGTGCAAAAACGTGAGTTGTTTTCTCAGAGCGAAGGTCTACTCTGACCGACTCAGTGGCTCTAAAACCTTTTAATTTCAAGGACTCTCGTGAGTCACAGAGTTCCAAACTTTATAAGGGTCCATTTGGAACCCCCTCAGGGAGAACCACTTTGAGAACCACTGGACTCCCAGTCTCTCCAGCTCATTAGTAACCAGAAAATACAATTTTATTCAACCAGGAGGGAAAACGCATAGAGGCTACAGGTGCAATTAGAAGTTATGAAACTATAACAAAAATGACCCGACAAAATTGTTACTGGAACACAATCAAATTGAAGCTGATCTTTTGGGTTCTCTCTCCTAACTGGATAAAATTGCCGTCCTATTTTTACTTTGTTACTGAACAAACACTATAGCAGCGGTTCCCAAACGTTTTAACTCAAGACCCAAAAGAGAAATTTGATGTCTCTAATTATTGGATTTTGTTTTCATGGAATTATTTTAAAAAAAAAAGAAAAACATATGAGATTTGGGGTATTTTCACAAGCGAATATAGAGCTTTAGCTTTTTGTTTTACAAAAAATACGAATAAAGAATCACTTTTAGCTTTTTTAACCGAGTAGACGTGCACATTTTCTAGAAAACATAAACATCCTTTTTATTTACATCCATCCATGTATAGAATGTTGTTGAATAAAATACAATTTCTTATTTTGTGCATGTGCATGATGTGCATGTCTTTGTGTGCACGTGCGTTCATGTGTGTGTGTGTGTGTGTGTGTGTGCGTGTGTGTGTAGTGTGACGCACATCTGGGCCATGTGTTTGAAGACGGACCAGACCCCACGGGCGAGCGGTTCAGCATCAACAGTGTCGCTCTCGACTTCCACCCCAGAGAGGACAAGAAACCAGACAAAGACGAGTAGAACTTCACACAATATCCTTGTCCATGAGAAGAACGTCCGAAAACACCCTCATCCCCCATCCTACCAGAATAACTTACAATCTGCTCATGTTAGTTGCAATGGGCTCTATGCACACATGCCATGTTGGAAAGAACTTGGGCCCCTTCCCTGAATTCCTTCACCGATGATACTAATGAAGGTTCCATTCTGGTCAAACAGAGTCAGAGTGCTGCTATTGTGCATGTTGGCTTACTGGAAAGATTCTGCTACACCAGTGTGTCTCAACGTGTCCTTGAGTGGGTTCCAAATGGCCCTGAGTGTCTAACTCTGAGAGTGTACAAATGTAACCAAAGTGTTTTTGACATTTGGGGAATTGTGTGTTCACCACATGCACAAAATAGGGATGCCATGTTGAAAGTGGTTACGTTTTGACTGTTGATGTTTTGTGGAATTTGCCGTTAATCTCAAACATGTTTGTCTCAATAACAGAACATCCTCTTTATGTCACATTGTATCATTACATATGAATGTTTCAATAACGGAACTTTGTCAATAAATATATTTTACTGGATCTTAGTTTGCTCTGCTGGTATGTCAAATAATTAAGCTCAACACTACAGCATGCCCATAATTGGCCCTCACTAATGCTCATGATTGTTTTTCTTCCCATAAACAAGATTTCACATCTTTTATTTAGTTTTGTATTATCGTGGGAACAATGGCTTCCATTATAGCATGCTAACTTTCCAGGAATAGAAAGCCTGCAGTTTCTATTAGCTTGGATTCCCTGTTGGTTACGTCACTGGTAGGCTGGTTTCTGAGCTGTCCAAAGCCCTCCTCTGAGACACAGATGGCATAGACAAAAAGTGTACCATGTTATAACGAGCATTAGTGAGGGCCAATCAGAAATGGGTGAGGTCGTCCTATAATAAATAACTCAATGTTTACTCCCATTCTCCATCACGTGACTTTTATCTGTATCTCTGTCTCGTTTCTGTGTTTGCATAGCTATGTTTGCCTGTGCGTATTTATTTATGGAAAACGTCAGAGACTGAGTGGGCATGTTTCAAACAGAGTGATAGACACCACTACACAAAAAGGGAGTAAAGTGAAGTACAGCAAAACGGTTGTCTCCATTCACCAAGACAACGCGACTGAACATTGCGGTTCTGCCATGTCTAGCATGGCTGGAGTACGGTGTCTCTTGTTGATGGTGTTGATGATGTGCGTTTGTCTCTGGGGGTACACAGAGTCTGCGGGGGCCAAAAGTCGACCCAGGCCCCCCAAACCTAAAAAAAAGACACCACCAAAGCCACTCGATGATGTACAACCTGCAATGGATGTAGACCTACAACAGGTGAGAAATGAGAAATTCAAGAAATACAACAATGTATGAGTAAATGTATGAGTAAGTAAAAAAACAAAATCTGTAACTTTCATGTTCTACCCCGGGATTTGGTCCCGGCTCAGCCAACATGTAGCCTACTGTTGAGCTACAACAGAGAACGTGTTTGGCAAGGCAAGTTGTTTCCATTGACTTCCAGGCAATACCTCTTATCAACCAGCAGTGGTCCTACTCGAATACAGGGATCATCTCAAATTTAGATAATTCACAATGCATTAAGATTCTAAATGCTTTGTGGAAGCTGACCAGTTGTCAGCATAAAAATGGAAGACATTTTTAAAATTTTGCAAATAACTTGACCTAAGAGGAAGAAAATAAAACTAATAACAGACCAAGGATTGACCGTCACTCAGGTAGGACCTAATCCAATCAAGTGCGGTCCCAGTCCCAGTCACACCGACCTGGTTTTCCAGTCGATCCAATCAAATATTGGGGTTGATTGTCAAGCAACACCTCCAACACAGTACAACAAAGAGCTTAGAACATTCAGAAGTCAAGTCTCAACCAGACTGAAACATCTCAAAAAGTGAGTTGTCATTCATAAAAGTTAAACGTTGTGAATATACGGCTTTTGAAAGAAAGGGTAATTTTGAAATTAGTCTAAAATTGGATATATCAAGGTTTGATTTACTCTATTTGTTTTTCAACAGAGCTTGTACTATAGTTGATTGGAAAATTGTAGGAATAACACTGGAGCATATAGTGAGTTGATTTGATCAGGCTCTTAATTATCTTGAATGACATGCCCAACAAAAACAAAGCATATACAAGGAAAGAACATATTTCAGGCAACTAGACACAGCTTCAGTATTAGAACAACATATTGCAACAGTGAGACAAATAGGCTCTGTGACCTTTTTGACCTTTGCTCAGCTGCAGAGATTGAGTCTGACTACCTTCTGCCAGGATATCGCAACCACAGCACCTTACTGGAACCAAACCACAGCACCTCACTGCAAGCCAGAGTTAAGCTAGATAACTTATTGATATTGATTGATCATTCCCGATCATGATACTGATGAGTGAGTAAAGTGCCAAGGTTATTATAGTTAACTAAAACTAACAAATAACAAAAAGTATAATTGACAAAACATTTCAGATAACTGAAATAAAAATAAAAACAAAAACGAGGCTTTATAAAACTAACACCAAAGTAATAATAATAAGCCTATAAGCCTTTTCAAAACATAAACTAGCAAATCCACTTCACAAACTAATTACAACTAAACTCAAATTGAAAACAAAAGTAAAAACTATAAGTGAGTAGAGCACAAATATGTACATTGTATTCTTTCCTTAAACATTGCTTCTTGTGTGTCCTACATCCTCTTCCTTCTTTTTTTTGCCAATTACTTATTTTACAAGAAGGTTCTGGCCAAGACGGGCAGATGCTGTCTCCCTCTCTCTCTCTCTCTGATGGTGGACACACCTCAAATGTACCGCTATCTCGATTCTCACTCTCTCTCTCTTTCCTTACTTTATCCTATGTGTTCCAAAGTGCAGTCTCTCTCTATATACACAGTATAATGGCCACCCCTCATGTGCTGTAGATGGCAGGGATTTGGTACCTGCACATCGCAGCTTCCAAATGTCAACGCCTGATACAACACGCGTCCAGGGTGGAGCCGACGCTTATCGACATCAGCCCTCCCTTCGACTCCACCCAGCCCATGAATGTCAGCACCAGAACACGCCAGTGAGTATTCCACTCCACCCAGCCCATGAATGTCAGCACCAGAACATGCCAGTGAGTATTCCACTCCACCCAGCCCATGAATGTCAGCACCAAAATACACCAGTGAGTATTTGAAAACATAGGCGCCCCACAGGGAAAAGGAGGGCTGAGGGCGGCCAAACATGCCGTTATCCACATTCTCTATTGCGTGCCGCCACCAGAGGTAAATTCAAAGGCAGAGAGCGCAGTTTTTCTTTTTTGCTGACGGGTTCCCACTTCCCAGATTGGCATTTCTATATAACCACAGTATTCTGTCCTCGCACTTGCGTGAATACACAGTGTGCAAAAACATGGCAGCCAGTTTCTCTGCTCTGGTTCATCTGTATAACCACATGTGCAAACACCCTAAACACCTCTTCTCTCACAAACACTCCCATGTGTTGTTCAACACTGAACCACAGAAAGCCCCACTCCCAGGCGGGAGGGGAACGCTTTGGTTTATGACTTGAGGCCACGGGCTGCTCTCACTTTCTAGTTTCTGCTGACTGCTGCTGCCTTTTTTGGTGCAAACACGAGAGAGAGAGAGAGAGAGAGAGAGAGAGAGAGAGAGAGAGCGCATGTTTTCGCTTATGGATTAGATTAGAACATCCATAGTAATATTTGGCAGCAGTATATTTTTCAGCTGATCTTCTCCTACTCCCCTCACGCAGTAGGAGAAAAAACAAACTACCCCCTCCTCTCCTCTCCTCTCCTCCAGTAATCACCAATGTTGGGAGATACGACAAGCCTACAGTCAAACCAAAACACCAGGTCTCCTACGAATTCAAGGTCAGTCTCCTGGTGCACGCACTCAGACACTCACGCATGCACACACGCAAAGTCGCAAACACAACGACGCACACATCAACTGCAGTGAAGCCGCCATGGATGCGACCACCTACAACTTAACCATTGTGTTTCCTGCACTATCGTACTAAGTGGACCTCTGACATAGACCTACTGCACATATAAAAAGAGCTGCTAGTTTTAGTGGCTGCAATAGATTGGTGCTATTTGTCTCAAAAAGCTTTATACCCTTGCCAACATAACATTGCAATCAATGTGACATAGCTCTGTTTAACGCAATGCTGTACCGCCTCCAAATGTACATACTTTCCCTTTTTTCCCCTTAAATTGTTTATGAGGGGCGCTATCACCTCCCAATGTCTGGCTTTCAGACATGACGTCATATGGCAGCCAAGTCTATGGACTTTTAATGTTTGCTTTAAGCACCCCCCCTTTTCAGCATGGCCCCCCGTGAGGTCATGTGGCGCCCCTCACTTCACACGTGTGATTTATTTTTTATCTGCATGTTTGGAAAACTTGGTTGTTTTGTAAATGTATGTATTTCTCATGTCAATAAAGCTCCTTTGAATTGAATTGAATGTTATGCTTAACCTCCAGGCCGGCGATCAGAGATGGACACGGATGTAGTGATTGGAGACACAGACTACAACTCCTATGCTATTCTCTACTATCAGAGACGGGGAAAGGTCACCGTCAAGTTCTACCGTAGGTCCTCATATCCGTCGGTTCTTTGGTTTGACGCAGCCGGGAGGGTAACATGAGATGTATGCGTAACTGTAATTCTGTAAAGCAGTGGTTCTCAAGCTTTTTCAAGTCAAGAACCCCCAAAATTGGTCTGTTGTTCATAGCATTATAGCATTGTTCACCTGTTTGGTGAACAATGCTATATATTACTCATGTTGAAATTGTTGAATATAGTACCGTTTATCATAACAGTACCGTTTGGTTCCCTGTATGCAGAGAGATCAAAGAACGTCCCACCAGAACCCATCTTGGAGAAGTATGAGATGGCTGCGGAGAAGAAAGGACTGAATCTCAACTGGCTCGTCACCTTTCCAACATATAGTATGTTTAATGTCATATACTGTACATTTACAGTACATGAACACAACACATCATACAGCATGTTTACTGCCAGTTCGGTGTGTGTGCGGACTCTTTTTATTCTTGAATTCAGTGTTGTTTTCGTTGACTAAAACTAAGGCGGAAAATGTTCGTCGACTACCTTTTTCCACTGACGAATACTACATGGAAACTAAATGAAAACTAAGCTATGATGACTAAAACTAAGCGTACGTTTCACGCACGTTTTGTACTTAAAATAGGACTGGACCTAAATTTGCACGGGCGCGTGTGTGCGTATTCGCATAAACGCGAACTGAAAAGCCTGGTGTAGGAAAATATTCCAGGTGACTAAAATGTGACTGAAACCATATATAAACCATATTTTTATTTTTCATAAATTAGTAAACTACCATACTTCGTCATACAAGAGCATCGCACAAAAGTATAGTGAAAATTGGATGCATTCACAGCTAATGTAATGTGGACAATGTGCAATAGGGATTGATTGATTGATTGATTGATTGATTGATTGATTGACATTTTGTATTCACAGTTTGTAGAATGGGTACAGGTCAATACAAAACCTGCTACTGAGGATATAACCAGAAAAAGCACTGAGACTTGTTTACATCAGAATTAACACCATGCAGCGTTAATGTGGTTAAGTCTATCTTGTATCGTCATAAGTAAAAATCAAAGAATCAATAACCCAGTGTTTCTTCGTCTGTTAGGTTACTGTGATTCTGTGGATGAGGACCACGTCATCGGTAAGTACATTAGGCTTGTCGTTCATTTATGGTGGGCTATATATCGTTTAGATTAATGGTAGGTTCTTTTAGTTGATTTACCGGCAGGCTTTATATAGTTGAGACTGATGGTAGGTTCTTTGGTATACCTATGATCCTACCAAGATGACTATTTCGATGCATTTTATGCATTACCTTGTGTATTTGCTTACTGTAAATCACTCTGGATTAAGAGCGTCTGATAAATGCTAAATAAAATGTAAATTGTCACCTGGCAACAATCCCTCCATAATTTCCTGTGTGATGTTCTTTCTTTCTTTCCCTCTCAGATTGTCTACGCACCCCATGCTGAATAAGCGTATATCTATCTGCAGGACATATCTATGCAACGATGTGCCTAACATTTGATTATTCTATGATTTAACTTACTTAAAAGATCATTTAAAGAGAGTGTACTTACTTACTTACTTACTTACGCCTGACACCCCTACTGGGGTATAGGCCGTCGACAAGGGTCCTCCAGAGTTCTCGGTCACTGGCATTCGTCTCTATCTGCGACCAGGTGCATCCCAGCCTCTTGGTGTCTGCCTGGAGATCCCGCCGCCAGCTGTTTTTGGGCCGGCCTCTGTTTCTCTTTCCCTGAGGGTTCCAAGTCAGAGCCTGTCTGGTGGTGTTTGATACTGGCTTGCGCAGTGTGTGCCCGATCCATCTCCATCTTCTTTGTCCAATTTCCTCTGTTGCAGGGAGTTGTTTAGTTTGCATCCAGAGATCGTTGTTGCTTATCTTGTCCGGCCAGTGAATTTTCAGGATTCTCCTCAGAGAGTGTAGACACAATAAAAGTTGTTAGAATAAAACGAGGTGGTTTGACTTTTGAATGAAGTGAAGTTAAATGATCTCTTATAGGCCTATCTCACAGCCCGCTTTCCACGCCCACTTCCGGTAAATAGTGGTGTCATTTAACATTAGCATTTACACGTTTTTTTCTCTGGAGAATCTAAGTACATTTTCTAATGTAAAAATGTGACAGACCAATATTATTATGAAGCAAACAAGATGGTAAATCAGCTCGAACAGATAGAACAAACCTTACCTTGAGAAAACAAAAGTTGTAGACTTCTTAAATTACCTCTGTTAACATGTAGCGTCTATGGAGTGACGTCACGCTATCACCACTAACCCGAAAGGGGGCGTATTAAGGGGGCGGGGAAATTCTGTGAGATAGGCTTATTGCAACCAAAGGTCGCAGATAACTGTGAAACCTTGCATTTTTGTCACGTCACGTCACGTCACGTCACGTCACGTCACGTCACGTCACGTCAAGCCCTTCCCCAATTAAGCCCTTCCCCATCCATCCTTCCTCTTCGATGTCTCCCTTTTGACTGATACGTGTCCATTTAAACTCTAGACGGGCCTGCCCCAAAGCTATTTGTGCAGCCGCGCCTGGAAGCCGGCGAAAACTAGAGTTCTCAACATGGCAGAAAGTTAAGGCCCGGCCCTACCTGGGCCCTCATCAAACCCTGTACATTCAAGACACTGCCCCGGCTGCCACACTTAGATCTCCATATATGGAGCTGACCTGTTCTGACATTCCATATATTGATCTGACCTCATCGCACCCTGTACACTCAAGACACGCTCCATATATGGCCAGTGCACGCGACCTCGCCCTTACTCAGGCTACTTACTGGTTATGGCTTAGGTCCATCTATTAAACACTTGCATCACGGAGCCGTCAACCTGGACAATTTTGAGATTTTTAAGTCAATTATCGTTGCACAGGAAGCTCTCAGAAGGCTTCCTGACTCCAACTAAATTTTGACACTGCTAATTTAGTGTGAAGTGTGAATACAATTTGCAAAATGTAAATTTGAAAAAAAATAAGAGCTGATCTACATGCTCTCAAATGTAGCTATACAAACACTTAGCTCTTGTTTTTCTTTGCAATTCCTTTCTTTTTGGGGGTGTGAGATATTGGTGTCATATTGTGTCTCTCTGTGTGTGTGTGTGTGTGTGTGTGTGTGTGTGTGTGTGTGTGTGTGTGTGTGTGTGTGTGTGTGTGTGTCATATGGTTTGTGGTTTGTAATGTATGCACGTGCATTTTCTCTCTCACTCAATGTGTGTGTGAGAGGCTCGGCGTTGGAGGATAATAAAGACCAGATGTTGGGTCCATGAGGGGTTAGGGAGTTGGATTACAAAACTAGGTTACTAAATTGAGGTTTACAAAACCCTAGCCCCGACCAATTGTCTTCACGTGCGTGCGTGTGTGCGTGCATGTGTGAGCACGAGTTATGTAACCAGCTGCTTGCAAGTCAGTGCCGGTCTTGTGTCCGACTCCTATAACAAAGGGAGCTCTGATAATTCCATCAATATCCTTGAGCTCTGAAAGAATTCCCCCATGGAAGTAGCCCTGTATTCTTATACACACACAGTCACAAACAGATGCTTCTTTTCTTCAGTTTACAAAGGGCTCAGGTTCTCGTGTGCATTATAGGGACACAAATATGCCACCATTGAGTAGAAAGAGTATTAGCCACGTTTTACAAACTGAGAATGGACTGTTAAATCTCAAAATATGTCAACAGTCAGCACTATTCCTGAGTGAATGATTGGAAGTTTTTCTTCCTCTTCAAACTTCAAAATACCTCAATATTGTTAAGGGCTACAGGACTTGACTATATGTCATGTACTTAGTTATTTTACACCACTGCCTCCTTCTCTTTGTTTATTCCCTTAGTTCTGCTATCACTCATTCCTTCTGTAACACTTCTGTCTCCATCCTCACGTGCGTGCCAGTTGTGCAACGCAAGGGATATTTTATAGTGCAGTGGGAGGGACATAGGGAGTTCTGTGTGTCTGTGTGTGTATGTGCTTCGGGGAGGAGCCCGAATGGTCAGGAATTTAGGAGATATAAGGAGTTTGGTTCGGCTCCTCTCTGTCCTTACCTGCTACGGATACGCACAGAAACACACAAGGCCAAGCTGCAGCCATGAAGACCACACCTCTGCTGATGCTCTCAGCTCTGCTGTGCACACTGGCTACTTGCATCAATGTCATGCCTCCTGCTGACTTCGACCTGGAGAAGGTGAGTGAGAGAGAGAGAGAGAGAGAGAGAGATTTTTTATTGTTCAGACATAATACTTTTGGGTATATTGCACTGAAAATAGTGTTGCCTCAGCATTAAAAAAACAAAGTGGGTGAAATTAGTTTTTGTGCATAGTTCCATCATATGTTATTTCCGAAAACATAATGGGAAGAGGGGGAGATCAAAGAAAACACACAGATTATCTACATACAAACATACAAACTGTTTTATGCAAAACATTAAAATTACAGTGAAGAAGATATTTTTCAGTAAACATATATTTTACTTTGTTTTCTGGGAGTTTGTTCCATATCGTCTCTGTTGGGAGATATGTCCAAAACTGTTACTATTCAGAAGTCTGCTATTTTTGATACTTGACATTGTCAGGGCATTAATTTAATCTCCCTCTCTCTCTCTCTCTCTCTCTCTCAGATGGCTGGTAAGTGGTATTTGGTTGGACTGGCCACCAATGCTCAGTGGTTTGTGACAAACAAGGAAACGATGAAGATTGGTACTACTGTGCTGGCACCAACTCCTGGAGGAGACCTCGATGTCTCTTATGCCAACCTCACGTGAGCTGTTAAAACCACAGCAAACATTCAACAAATGTATCATGAGTGAAAAGCACAAGCTCTATTTGAAGTCCCCCACTCCGTCTCTCCGTCTCTCTGTACTAGTCCTGCTGGTACCTGCTGGAGAATGACTCACCTCGCTAAAAAGACAGACACCCCCGGACGCTTCAGCTTCCGCAGCCACAGTGAGTAGAGCTCACACAGGCAGGCAGGCAGGCAGGCACACGAGCTGATATGGAAAACTGTATCCTGCTATAAGCAAATCAAAATACGAAAATGTTTATTACAAAATAGAAAAGGTGAGTAAAAGGATGCACCACATGGAGTGATCTAGCTAAGAGAAGAGCAGAAGCAGTCAGTGACTGAGCTTAAAGGCGTAAAATGGCTTATTTTCTATGAATTACACACCCCATGAAGACTTGAATTCATGGAGATGCTATTGTTTTTGTCGCATTCCTATTCCTAAGCCAATAATTCGAGGACTGGGTGGGTGCTCTGTAGATTTTGCCGGCCATAAAATAATTGGCTCTGGAATATGACAAAAACAAAAAAAACAACACTATGAATTCAAGGCTTCATGGTAAATGGTACATTTATATGGCTTTATCCAAGGCGCTTTACAATGATTGTGTATTATATTCACCAAACACACACACATTCATACACCAGTGGCGGAACTAAACCATTCAAGGCACCAACCTGCTCATCGGGAACAATTAGTGTCTCCGACAGTAACTCTGGTGGAGCCTGGGATCGAACTGGCCGCTCTGCCTACTCCTAGACCACGGCCAGGTCCGGTAAAGACATGTTCCGAGGCCTGCGCCAGAACTTATCCACAAAAACACATACCATCCCAGAACATTCTGGATGTGCCAGAGAAGTTCGCTGGCTTATGAAACTAGATGATTTCACTTGGTACCAAGTGAGAACACACATAACCCACGAAACCAAACATAACAAAACAATTGGACAAAACAACTCTGTATCGCAACAATTCTGGTACAAGTATACTGGTAGTACAAAGTTGGAATACAATATCATATAGTGTACAATATCACACGGGTCAATATGATTACACTAGGACACAAGGTCAAAAGAATATACACCCCTATATATGTTATATTCTTTAACACCGTGACTATTTTTCCAACAACCGCGGACTAGTTTTTTTTTTTTATAGACGGAGGGGTGCCGTCTCTAGCAAACTTGAGCCACGAGAGACCAGGCCGTAGTATTGAATCACACGGCCGGTCTACCTCATGAGCCACTGCCGCCATAGGGTGTTTAATTGATAGAAAGAAACTGTTTAAGCATTTTCATTATTACAAAACAATAATTCCGCGCACACACACACACACACACACACACACACACACACACACACACACACACACACACACACACACACACACACACACACACACACACACACACACACACACACACACACACACACACACACACACACACACACACACACACACACACACACACACACACACACACACACACACACTCTGTCTTTGCTCCACAGCTTGGAACAATGAGAATGACATGCGTGTGGTGGATGCTGTTTATGACAGCTACGCCATATTCCACACCATCAAGACTGTTGGCGACGTGCCTGAGGTTATGAACAAGCTCTACAGTGAGTATCATGGGCCTGTAGAAGCCACTGATGGACCATTACATACTGTACTTTTTTGTTTTACTACTTAATTTTTGGAGTACCTGTACTTTACTTGAGTGTTTGTATTTTGGGGTTCTCATGACTCACTCCACTACATTTCAAAGACAAATACTTGACTTTGAAAACGGAGGCATGTTGTTTATGCTTGCAGGTCGGTCCCAGGAGGTGAGCGCCGACCTGCAGGAGAAGTTTGTGCAGTTCGCGCTGGACACCGGGGTTCTCAGTGAAAACATCCTGATGCTGCCGAAGAGCGGTGGGTCATGTTTTTAATATTAATATTAATATACATGAGGAGGACGTCAACATTTTAGGACAGTGGTTCCCAAACGTCTCCCCGGAATCCAAACTAGTGAAAATATCGTATCTATGGGTATCTTACAACACGTTGCTTTTCACCACGGTGTGCGCTTAAGGATCGTCTGTTTTCACTAGTTGTTTTTTTCTTCTAATTTATTATTTTTTTCTTCAAGAAATTACTTACAATGAATGAAAAAAAATTGCTTTTTTGGAAATATTTTTTAATTAATTAATTTATGGGGGAACACCCATAAAAATGTTATCCGCGACCCACAAATGGGTCCCGACCCACTGTTTTGGAACCTGTTTTAGAACAGTCATTTTATAAATTAGGCTTGTCGAACGGCTACCCCCCCTTTAACAGAAAAGACTCTAGTATAGAGCCCAGAGGGGCTCCGGTCACCCGTATGGGGTTTAAATGGATCATTGCATGCTGGTGTCACACACTGGAACACAAATCACATTTTGAGCTTGTATGTAGTATCACTGTCAGCTATTTTGGGTGTGGGACAGTATCGCACAACTAAAACTAAACTAAAGTATATATCAATGAATCAACCATTTTTATGGGCCTCTCACGGTCAATTTTCCCTCACAAGTATAGTAGGCCTATATACTCATGTTCTTAGTTTACTGAGGCACTGTGAACTGTCTCCGTCTCTGCATTTGATGTATGTTTATCGTTTACCTTGTTTATTGCAAGTCCCTCTGGTTAGAGAGTCTGCTAAATGTCTAAATAAATACGTCTATGTCCAACCGGGGAAACTCCCCCCTGTCAGGTGAAAAGTAGCAGCTTGGACTGCTGTGGGATTGTGGGATAAAATAAAAAAAATAGATTGCCAACTAATGACCCCTTGTTTTTGTTTCTGTTTGTTGTTACAGCTGAGTGTTCTGCTTAAAGATCATGGCCTGACGAAGATGTAACTTAAACATCGAAACGTTGTCACTTTTATTTGCACCCTGTTATTAAATTAAGGGCCTGATTTGTCTGAGCTGCCCCAGTGCCTTCTTTTTCATGTAACCTGTCCTGCTTCTGAGATGCACCAGACTGGCCTGCCATAGGCTAGAGGCGCGGTTGAAACTCCCTTCTAGCTAAAAGATCTTCATCCCTTCCTCCGTGGCCTCAGTGTAAAATTATATCAATACCAAAAAAAAGTTACAAGGACCTGAATTCAAAATATTTTGATCTGCAATTTTCTTTGGCTATTAAAGACATGATGTGTAGAGAGATGAAAGAGAGCACCATCCAAGTACATCTCAGGTCCGGGACCAGAGGGCATAAGTGGTGAAAGGAATATTTCACTTTAAAAATATTTTTTTTTTTTTTTTTTTTTTTTGCCTCCTCTTATTTTACCCCCCCCCCCTTTTAAGTTGTTTACTAATTATTTCTGTGAACATAACCATGTGATCCCTGTCTTTGTATCTTAGTTATGTACTCAATCTATTCGTTTTATATCTGTATGTTGTTTGTACATCTGGCCTCGTTGGGAAAGATGGTGGGTGGGTGCAAGGGAGTTGCGAGAGAAAAATATAAAAACAAAGAGTTGTATTTTCTTTTTTGTGAAACTTGCATATGATGCCATGCTCATACTCTTTGAATAAAGTTTATTTAAAAACTTTGTCATTTCATCATCTATTCAGTCTTATGTGAACACCCCAGACAGTTTTTAAGTCACTTGATTCAGTATTTAGATTACTGATATAGTCCCTTTAAAACGTGAGGGGGCTGTCTGGTCATTTACTGTTTTCATTTATGTTTAAATATTGCTTTGATTCTTTAGTCTCCTCCGTCGTGCAGCAGAGTAGTCCTCCTCCTAATTATTTTCCAAAAACAATATTTTTTCTTTCAAAATCTTTTTATTTTCGTTTTATAACAGTATGGGTGTCAAGTCACAGGTTCATAGAAAAAATAGATAGATTTTAGTATCAGTGACTGAGGTAAACAAACATAGCCTACTGTATGAATCACAGAGATCGTGGGCAGATAATAATGAAAAGACTGTTATTGTGCAAAACATGCCCCTTCAAGACAAAAGAAAAACATTTTCTCCCCTTCAAGTCCCAATTTACTTACTTACTACTACAAGTCCCAATTTAGTAAAGCCAATTCCCAATTCCCCAGCCTCTCTACAAGTACTCCATCTCTGCTAACCCCCACAATCAGTCATTGGGAGGGTGAAGAAAGCCTCGGGTCTCCTCCGATACCCGGGCCATCAAGCCAACATCTTCTTTCCACCCGACAGTGAAAGGTCTCACTAGGGGGGCGTAACGCATGTGGAGGTACATGCTATATCCCAAAAACAATATTTAAAAATAAATAAAAACAGTAAATGACAAAGCACGCCCCCCTCACATATTAAAGAGACGATGTCAGTCACCAGAAAAAAGGACAGGTGTTTGATGAATCCATCATGGTTAAAAGGGAGTTAGAAGTTACAATGGGTTTGTATAGGAAGGGGGCGGGGCAGCAAAAATGAATATCAATTATCTAGCCACAATTTGCAACTCTAGAGTTGCAATCACTGTCACTGTCACTGCGATGAAATTACCAAAAGTTTTTTGGACAGTGAAATATCCCTTTAACCTGTCTGAGCTTGAGGAAAAATGACCAGGAAATAAGGAAGAGTACCATTACTCCTGCGCACGCATGCACGCACGCGTGCACACACACACACACACACCTTGTGTACAGTGATTTTTTTTTTCCTACCACTGATTTTTGTTGTGTGACTATTTCCATTGAGAAAAAAAACAAAAAAAATGAATTACACATGGAGTAATGTTTCTTTGTCAAAATCTTTTGAGCAGATACTGCAGTGCCACCTTCTGGCAGATGGCAAAATTACACTGGCAACTGAATTCATATTAAAGTTATATTGTATTGACGACAGTATTCGCCTCTTCTCTAGTCTGCATACAGAATTACAGATTGGACAAATGTACATTTTATTCATTAAAATAAGTTACATAGTGCCACTGTGCCACTATAAGCAAAAGTATTTAGGCTATGGAAGTCTGACCCCTCTGTCACACCTCCCGAAATCGGAAGAAGCTGGCATTTCCGTTTACAGGAATATATTTTAAAATAGCTTTACATTTTATAGGCAGAAAGCTATATTCACCTTAATCTTGGCCCTTCTCCAATCAATCAGCCTTTTTCTGCTTCTGCCTGCGTCGTTCTTATCAATCTCTTCACTTCCTCCCTGGTGGATTCACACGGGCAGTTGAAACGATGCAAAGACGCGTTGTGAGTTGATTTGGAGCAGCTACTGCATGCATTGTTGAGCCTTTGCAGCGTCATACCAAAGCGGCTTCCTTTGACAATGAATGGTAGACGGCATATATAATCTAACCCGTGTAAACGCAACATTAGTATAGGATAGGGGTAATGCAGGTAATCAGTGTGTTGCCAGATTTTTCAACAGAAACAAGCGACTAGGACTAGGTCTATGAAAACAAACAAAATAATGGCTATTTGAAAATAGCAGATCTACAAGCTCACAACGTGTCACATCGCAACACATTGTGAGCTTGTAGATCTGCTTATATATATATATATTATTATATATATATATATTACCACCGTTAAAATTACCACCGCTGAAGTGCCCTTGAACAAGGCATTGAACCACTACGATGAAATGTGTTCTATGAGCAGGGCCTGGCTGGAAACAAGTTCTTGAGCTTAGCCCAGATACCCTGGGTAAATATAGTAATCATTTCATTTCATTTCCCCTAGTTGCTATTTTCGGTATGTCTCCTGTTATGTGGTGGGCAGATTCAGACATTAGGTGCCAGCCAGGCGCTGCATTTTGCTTCACTGGAAAAATCCTAGCCCCCCTGCCCTGCCACCTGGCTAAAAGACCTGGCTGTCATCCTTTACCCACCTAGAAAAATACAATTCTCAATAGAGGCTCATTGAATAATTTCTCTACAACCTGCATGGGACCCTTTTCTTTCATATATTAATTAACTGCAATTAATATCCCTTTCTCTTCTTTCCATTCTTTTATATGGTCATTTCTTGCCTACAACTTTCTTTCTTAATCATTTTTTGTAAGGCTTGTTGTTTTTTGTTGTGTTGTGTATATGTTCCTTGTATGTCTTGTATTAAAAAAAAAAGAAAAAAAGAAAAACCCAATAAAACATTATAAAAAAGAAAAAAAAGAAGAAGAGATCTGCTATTTTGGTAAAAGGTACCAATGTGGGTCTCTGGCACAGTATTTTAAGATGTGGTCCGCAGACAAAAATGTGGGAACCACTCAAACACTAAACAATATAAGGAAGCAAACCGCAATAAGCAACTACACTTTGAAAACAAGCCCAAAGTCACTTATTATAAGCAGACATTCTGCAATGTCTGCAGTAATGTCTGCAGTAATGTCTGCAGTAATTCTGCAAACTGTTAATAAATTCTTCAATCAATCAATCAAAACATGGCAACACTGGTAAAAAACATTTATTACCACAAACTCACGTTTTTTAGTTTTTTATTATTATTATTAAATCTGCAAATATAGCCTATACTTGGCAAAAATAATAAAGAATTCCGAATCTGAATTGTATGTTTAGTGATCATTATTATCTAATTATAATATATTGTCTTACCGCTTATGAAATTGATTTTTAGAGGAAAGCAGCCAGCTGGGACATAGGCCTAATTATGTGAAAAGCAAGGGTATAGAGGACGTCACAAAGTGGACGGACATCCGGCATATAGCATCATATCAGGTGCAGGCGTGTTCAATTACAAGTACAACCAGTATAGGACTATTTGTCATTCTTATAATCCTGTTCTAATTCATTGTAATACAACCTCTCTGGTCATGTGCATTCAAATTACAATCCTTCGATTCCATAAAACATGCTGTGGCACTGAGTATTCGGTTGCCCAATGCAATTTTGGCATCTACCACGAGGTGGCAGTATCTACTGAAAGGTATGAAGAAATATTACTCAAAAAGTCCAAATGTGTCATTTTGCTAAATTTGTATTTCAACCGAGATAATCACATGAAAATAAATCATTTAAGTCTAAAAATAAAATACATTCATGTAATATATAATATAGAGATTGGCATGACAACCGCTTTAAGCTGTCATAAACCACATCTACCACGTGCAAGTCATGTCTATAAACTGGGGAACAGAGATGGTAATATAAATGGTGCATTTATAGCGCCTTTATTCAAGGCGCTTTACATAGATTGTGCATCAATTCACCCATTGTGTGTGTGTGTGTGTGTGTGTGTGTGTGTGTGTGTGTGTGTGTGTGTGTGTGTGTGTGTGTGTGTGTGTGTGTGTGTGTGTGCGTGCGCGTGCGCGCGTGTGCGCGTGTGCGTGTGTGAAGGCTGAGAAGGTGAACAGCTTACATCTGCAGTGCTGAGGTGAAGAACTGTCTTGTCTAATAAGTGGCAGATGGGGGATTTCCAGTGCATGCTGCCTGTATTAAGCTGAAGCAATTTAAATGTAATCGGCTCTGTTGTCCTATCAGGGCATAATGGCTCAGGTGTATAGCCTATGACCGGGCCCGGTAGAGCTGCAGTTCGATCCCGGGCTCCCCCAGAGTTATAGTGTCGAAGTGTCCTTGAGCAAAATTGTGCATTTATATAGCGCCTTTATCCAAAGCGCTTTACATGATGTCATAGATTGTGCATACAGTCACCCTTTCACACACCGATGCCGGAGCCCGGAGGAAACCATGCAAGGCTGAGTGAGGGCACCACCCTGCACATCGGGAGCAATTAGGGGTTCAGTTAAGTGTCTTGCTCAAGGACACTTCAACACTAACTCTGGGGGAGCCGCGGGTTCGATCAACTGCAAACCGGTACCCATCCGGCCACTCGACCATGCACCGCCGCGGCGCCGCCCCAGAGCAAGACGTCTGAACCCCTATTGCTCCTATATGTGCAGGTTGGATTGCATGGTTTCCTCCGCCATCGGTGTATGAATGTATAGGCTATATATAATGCACATGATTGCACAATCAATGCACCGTCATCACATCACTGTTTCCCAAACTCATTTTACGAGTCCCTTTATATTTTGTTTCCTACATTTTGTTTTTAATTATTATCATTTCAAAGCATTCTTTTTTTAAACCGTTCCAATAAAAAGCTATACATTTTTCATGAATGAAAAACAAATTCAATTATTTATTTTATTTTTCAGTAATTTCAAGTAATTTTTAGTAGCAGGCTATGTCTAGTGACAATAGACGATCTACAAGCTGACAACGTGGCGCAAAGCGACGCGTTGTGAGCTTGTAGATCTGCTTTGGGTCCAAGGGAGTAATCCTCTTTTGGGTCACGGGCGGCTAAACGTATATTCGGGGTAAATCATCAACGCAATGCTCCAGAAAAACACCCAAAATAAATATTACAAATAAATGAAAACAGTAAATAAAAAAAAACCATGGCCCCTCGAGGGGCAATATCAGTCAACTGAAAAAAGTCGGGTGTTTTCGATTAATCTATCATGGTTAAAATGAAGTTTGAAGTTACAATTGGTTTGTATAGGAAGGGGCGGGGCAGCTAAAATGAATATAAAATATCTAAATATTGAATCAAGTAACTTATAAACTGCCTGGGGTTTTCATAAAAGCCAGAGTAGATGATAAAATGACCAAATGTTTTTTTAAGGTGAAATATCCATTAAAAAAAATAAAGGTGATTGTTTTTGCAATTATTATAATAATGTATTAGTATTAATATGCCTATCAAGGCTATCATAATGCTTTTACTTTTTGAAAATCTTTTGAAATTACCGACCCAGGGTTTGGACACAGCATGACAGCTACATACATAAATAATCGTATGATAACAAAACGGTTCCAAATTCCCTTCCATTCATCTTAATGAAAACAGCTGGAATAGAATTGTCACATTTACATCCACAGTTTTTATCCTGGCGTTTATTTTGGGAATTTATGGCAAATGATGGCCTACGTATGATTATGATGATGATGATGATGATTATTATTATTATTGAAACATTACTGTTTTGAAAAAATCGCGAGCTTGTAGATCCGACAATTTCGTTATTTTTGTTAACTATATATTAAGTGTAGAAGAATGTGTTTTTTTTAAGCAAAACTGCAAGTCGTTTCGTTGCATATTTCAGCAATATGCGTCTATAGTTAATTGAACTGTCATATCTGTCTAGTTTTTGCTTACAAAGCGTCACGAAGGGCAACAAAAATATAAATAAAAGTATTTTTGTTCTAATGTTATATGTTCCAATGTTCAATGCAAGCTCAATTAATTAACCACTTAATCATTAACTAGAAATGTATATTATGATCGCTCTCGCAATCAAATGTAGCCTATACATCTCATATCCCGCCGCGATGCCTGCTGTCAAAAGTCAGAGCACCTGTCCCCACAAGACAAGTTCACTATACCTATACATTACAACACATTCAATCAATGTAGGAAAACAGAAAAAAATAGAACACAATATCTTAATTATTAGATGTTTCTCGCACGCATTGCCGTTTTCGGCTTCTTGAAAACATTCAAGTAGGCTAGTTAATCCAAATGATTTGAACATGTAAACACGTCTGTTTTGTTTTGTCAAGTTGCCGTCCTTTCTTAAATTAAATTAACTTAAATAAGTGCTGGTTCACTAGGAGACATCTGTCCGTGGTGTTGCCCTGCATTGTCTGACGCTGCCATTTCATTTCACGCTATAATGTCATCATGTCCCCCAGCCTGAACAGTCTACTCTGTCTGCGGTCTAAAACAAGAAAGAAAAACGACTGAAAATCACGTGTTTTTATAAGTGTAAAATGTTTTATTTAGACGTCTTTATACTGTGCAACAGTAACAATACAATAGTTGATCATACAATCGAGCGATACAAATACGGAAACACAGGAGACATCAAAACATTTGTCTTTGAGCATGAAATGGCGCTGAGAATGAGATGCTTGTTTGTTGTATTATGCCCGGCCTTCTCCTCGGGGTAAAATGGGAACAGATTAATGTCATCGCTGATTAAATATGCTTTTTCTTGGTGTCTATTTACATGTGGGTTTTCTAAAAAAATGTTTTTCGAGTTTTAAAAGATACATGTGAAGAATATTTGGATGCCACTGCAGCTACACAACGAATAAAAGGACACGGGGGGGAGGGGGAGTAGAGCACTGTTGTAATTAATTTATGGAGATATTTGAATATCTCCTTCTCAATTAAGATTCATATTTATTTTCAATATTAACCTAATTCCTTTCCAATTTCTCCAGAGCCACCTTTACAAGTTCCTTCTGCAGGTGCGCACTGTTCACTTTAACCAAACCTCTCTCAAATACAAATAATAAAAATATACAATAATAACTAAAAAGTTTTAGGCAGACCCTCCATGAACTTTTTATTTTCTTAAAAGAAAAAAAAAAGCGGGTGTCTTATGAGCATGCTTTAGGCCTATAGCTGACATTTTTCTCTAACAATTTAAAACACATATGAACACATTCGATTTGGAAGGAAAGAAAAATATATATATAGAATCAGTGAAGCCAAGAATATAAAAGACCATCTTCAGTCATCTGTAAAATAAAAAACTGAAAGTGTAGCTTGTAAAATAAAAAAACTGAAAGTGTAGCTTCATGGGGAATACATGTTTACCGTTGTTTCTCCTGTAAATTCTGTATACAATGTCAAACCGTGAATGAATGCCACCTTTTCCACAAAAAAAAAGTTATAAAAATCCCCACCCAGTTCCTTCTCTTTTTTTTCATTTTCTTTTTGTTGTTGAAATGTTTCACTTCCCACTAACAGTTAAACTTACATATTCCATAATATTTATAACAATGGTAATAAAAAAAACAGAGAGAGAGAGAAAGAAAGAGAGCCTCTACGACAATGGAACTACAATTGGCATGGAAACAGTGACGCCTAATTTATTCCCCATATACGACAGTGGCGCTTGCCAACAGGAAGTGACCTACAAACGAAAGCAAGAACTTGTATAGCATCTATGTAGAGCAGTTTGTCGTCAGCAATGCAAGCGATATATACCGTCGCACAATGGAGTTTAAATTGAGCTTAAAAGAATAGTTCAACCCCAAAAATTACTTATTTTCTATCAATTACACATGCACTCCATGAAGCCTTGAATTGATGGAGATTTTTTTCTTTTTGTCAAAGCCAATAATTCGAAATTTCGACCGGGTCTTGTATACCAGAGATTCCGCCGGTCATCATCGGCTTAGGAATTCAAAGCTTCATGGGGTGTGTAAATTCACTAAATTGATAGAAAATAAGTTGTTTTTTGAACTAATCCTTTTACCACTTTGTCCCTGGCGTCCCTATTTTTGGGGCCTGCCGTGACAAAACATTTTCGAAAACAATCCAAACATTTTGAACGTTTCGGACGATTTTCGAAAATAGGGCTTTAAAGTGGTTAGTTTTATAGCCGACGGGGTTCTGGCGTTGGCCGCCCGACGTCCGAGTCGCTCGCGTCCGTCTGTCCGTCCGTCCGTCCATCCATCCGTCCGTCCATCCACTAGAGTCATCATCCGGTCGAGCCGATGAGCGCCGACGCCTTCCGGGGGGTTTTGCTGCCGGCGAAGGGGCGGGGCGGGGGCGGGGTGGAGGTGGAAGCGCCGTTGGCGGGCGTGGTGACGTTGTGGGCGGGCTGGCACTGGGGCGGGGGGTGCGGAGGGTGCAGATGGTGGGGGGACTGGGGGGCGTGCGGGGTGCCGGGGCTGGGCAGCGACGACGACGTGGATGGCACGCCCCCCCTGGCCGGACTGCTGGCTTTATCGCTGGCCGAGTCGCTCTCCGGACCGGACCTCGCCCCGGTGCTGTTCTGGCCCTCCTGTTGCTGCTGCTTGTGGTCCGTCTTCATCTTCTTACAGTTGGGTCGCACCCGGTACTTCAGTGGCAACGGGCCGTTCTGGGAGGACGGATGGAATTTAAACGGTTTAATTTCCCCAAAGCCATATTATGACATGTCATTGAGTATATAGCCTACCGGTTATATGTTCAACTCATATGTATTATGGAGGACAAAGTCCTCACATTTCCACATTTGTATTGCCACACACACACACACCAATAAACGGTGTTTGTCCTCCATTTATTTGAAATATTGTGCTAAGATTTGTTTGGCTTTTCTTCCTTTATTGATAGCATCAAGTGAAGATTGACAGGAAAGAGGGAGAGAGAGAGAAGGGGAGAGACATGCAGCAAAGGTCGTCATGAACAGGACTCGACCACGTGACACGTTGTCAGGCCAAAGCCTGTGCATGTGGCATGCGCCTGGACCACTTGGCCAGCGGGCGCCCCCGGATGTGCTACCTTTTAAGGTTTTTTTCCAATTCCTACTTTGGATGACATGCATACTGGATCTTGCGTCTAGCACTTCACTAAGAAAACACATTGTTGATGCGCAACCTCTTTTTTCCTACTTAATTTAAAGATTTATTATTTTATTTATTTATTTGAAAAGTTAAAGACAAATGTAAATGCTGCCAACTTGCCAAGTTGATTAGCTGATTTTCATCAGCACTCCATTTAGGCAAAGTATAATATCAACAATGATATGGTTAAACATATTCCTACATTGTGGTGAAAAACACAATATATAGTCATCAATTCACCAGTGAGTTGGTCTAATTTCATGCTTAAAAGATCAACAATATTTGGGATTCAAAAAATAATAATATATGAATGGTCCTTACTTATAAATACATAGATTATATTAAAAACACAAATAAACAAAAGTGTTCTCTTACCCTCCTCCAAGTGTAAATATATGCTATATCCATTAACGTGTAGTAATCTTTCAGTGGCTCTTCTTCATACATAACTTCAACCTAAAATGTGGGTTAAAATATGTTAACATTATTTTTCATTTGGAGAGAAACAAAAATGATAAGACATTATCCCGTGTTAAAAAGGATGACTCTGTGCCATTTTGTTTGCCAACTTCACTTTCTTCATGTTATTACGATTGGGATTTACAACCATTTTAACAATTCCTATGCTTTCTTATGCATTACTTGTCATTGAGGACATGCATACCTGGTAGGTACCGGGGATGTCCATTTTACTGCGGAGGAACTTTCTCAGGTGCATGACTGTCATGGCGGCCGGACACTGGAGATATCTCTTGTTAGCCACCTGAAAGTAAAAAATTATTTTACAATGCACAGCAAAATATAACAATTACAATGCATCATACTCCTATAAAATACAACATTAAAAATGCATCATAATACAACAAAATATAAGATTTACTAATGAAATGCACCATATAATCCAACAGAATTTACAATTCATCATAATCCAACAAAATGATAGGCTATAATGCATATTGCACAATATACAAGAGGGGTGCCCAAAAGTATACGCGATCTACTAGAAGATCATAAAGGCTGTGCAGGTAGACCAGATGACATGCACCTAAAATATATATATAATTAAATATATATATATTATTAAAAAGAAAAAAATCTTTTTGGCATCTGTCACTTAAAAAAGGGCCTGTCAAATCAAACCGATGCAATACTTTGTTTTCAAGAGTGTTGCACACAAATATCAAAGTTATATATAAAAAGCCCTGCCAATTCCATCCACCTCCCCCCTCTGTTTCCCAAAGGTAAACTTTTTACTATTTTCAGCAATGGTATATAATGTTTTTGGTGGGTAGATTTGGTTGAGCTGGTCATTTTAAAATTAGCTCTCAAGTCAAAAAATTGTGGGCACCCCTACTTATACAATACTTATACAATCCAACAGTACCAGAAATAGACATCGTAAGAAATATGTATATAAATGTCAGTGCATCAACATGTTACAGAAGGTCGGTCCACCTTAAAAAAGGAAGATGAACAACTTATTTTTGTAGATAACAAAAAAAGGAAAAGCAGTATCACATATTTGTTTTCACAATGATTAGTGAAGTGAACAAGTAGACATTTTCTTACCTGTTCTTTAGAAGGCCTGTCTTCTGGCCCACTGCCCAGTTTAAGTCTATAGATCACATGGGGAAACGGATAAATAATAGAAGTGATCATTGATAATCATCAAAATATATGAGCACCACTTTACACACATTAACATAATTTAATTTCCAGTTTCTAACTAAATGCAATTCAGTGGCAATGCTATATAGGAAATACAATAATGTCTCGTCTCAGTGGTCTGGTTTCAAGGAAACAATACTCTTGCAATATGACAAGTGATAAGTATGTGTGTCTATAGATATATGAAAATGTCAACAAGGGATACCCTTTGTGAGTATTTATGATAAGACTAATATAAAGCCATAAGACGTATTAGTAGTTGATTCATGCAGACTACTAGAGTGACTGACTGGGAAAAAAACTATTTTCAATTTTGGTCAGACACGTTCATTATGCAAGCCAGTTGTCCTTGGCTTAATCCGATGTCATTTTGAGTTAAATGCATAAATGAACACAAGAATTTACTGTAATACTAAAGTAAAGGATTGCTATACATGGTCCATCTTGGACAAAAGATGGACCATGTTTTCTTTCTGGGTTTGAATGATTTTGAACCTATTTTACTTTTAACAGATGACAAGACATTTTGACAGGCATTGTTGGATTAAAAACAATGATTAAATGTATGCGATGATTGATCTCAACAACTTGTCGCATGGTTGAGCTTGTAGATCAGCACGATGAGCATGGGGCATTAATTTATGAAAAAACACAGAATGTTGTTTCTTCTTCTATTTACAGTTAAGAGCAGTTCTTCAAGCACATGAGGTGCCGTGGAGAAATGCTCTACCTGTTCACCTACTGATTACATAACTAAGATTCCCAAATCTGAAGATTCCCAAATCTGAAGATTCCCAAATCTGAAGGCTTTGTATCTTATTTGTATAAGAAGTTAAGATAATCTACATGTTGTGTATGGGTGTCTCTACATGGGTGTCTCTAGAGTCTGGAATGTCGATTTAAAGAGTTGGCAGCGGCCGACGAATTGGAAAATATTTCTGATGAGAGAGAAAAATATTTCTCTCTCATCACGAAATTATAACTATCAAATGTTGAATTTCAAATGTATCCAGAGATTCTATTTGACTCCAAGGAAACGTTTTCAACTCCGGCTCTGTACGACACCAATTTGCAGTGTTTGCACCCTATGCAACAATAACAAACTGGGGACGTATACATGCACATGATGTGGGAGTGTCCAGATGTCAATCGTTTTTGGTCTAGAGTTTCAGAAGTACTATCTGAGGTAATGGGAACCAGAATTCCCCTCTTGCCTAATATTTTTTTGTTGAATGATGATTCAGCGATTGGGTTGACATTGACAATGCCACGTAGAAGACTCCTGCTCTAAGGGCTGACAGCTGCAAAAAAATTGCTCGTCCTAAGATGGAAACCTCCCCATAAACTTGAGGTCTCACAATGGATCCTCTCATTAATGGACATGATCTCTCTCTCTATAGCTAGATCCAATGGGGCACAAGAAAACACACTTGACATCTTATCCACAGCATTAGAAAAACTTAAATCATGCCAACATCTCTGATGACTGTTATTTTCTTTTTTTTTTTTTTTTTTTTTTTTTCCCAATGGTAAAGTACCTGTCTTGCTTTATTTATTTTTTGATGTATTGTAATTTTTTATCTGTTTCGCTGTTCAACCTGTGGGGTGGGGAAACCCCCCTTTTTAACAAAAAATAAAAATAAAAACTTGATCACAAAAAAGAAAGAAAAAACAAAGAATGTTGAAATATGGAGATGTAAGGATTCTATAAGTGTGTTTAAATGTCTACCTGTTGTGGTCAAAGAACTCGATGGACAGGCTAATGATCTCATCGTCTGTTATGATTCTCTTGTCCTCATCTGCAACCTCTCCCCGGTCCTCATTCGATCCGTTGGACGCTGTCACCAAATACATTGAAAACAAGTCATTAACACGGGAGAAGATAATCAACCAACTAACCACGCCAAAAAACAACAATTTTACACCAATATCAAAGCGTAAAAACAAAAATCAGTTCACACAGCCATTATTTATTAATTGGAACCATACAAATCACAATAAAACACAATCCCATTGCAATCAATCCATTTGTGCATGGATTGAACAACTCACCGTCTACAGGGTGTTCCGCATAGAAATCTCTCCTCCTCTTCATTTCATCTGCAAAGCACAGGGATTCATCATAAGCCTGTTCACCCTCAACGTCAGTCATGTTTATGTTGTCATTCTGAGCCATGCTGCTCATTAATGAATAATTATTAAAGTCGCTTAAGTTTCCACGCTCCTCCTGTTGTACGTGTTGTAGTGTCAGCTTTAGTGACTACCTTTGCGTTTTTAACACCAATGTTTTAGATGAGAACAAACACTGAGAAGGACTTGTATTTATGTATTATAATTATTTAGGGAGTGGGGTTACTATACAATATGCACATTTATGTTTATATACTGATATTTAAGTAAATGGTGATATTCTGATCAGTGAACTCTTGCCACGTGAATGAATCCATACACAATATGGTAATTAGCAAGGCATCTGCGCTGTTCTATTGTGACGTCACAGCAAAATCCTCAAGTCTTAATTTGACTCTGAAGAGAGTACAAATGGAACCAAATTAACCTTCCATCCTTTGACACACACACACACACACACACACACACACACACACACACACACACACACACACACACACACACACACACACACACACACACACACACACACACACACACACACACACACACACACACACACACACACAGTTTTAATTATTAATGTACGCATACATTTGCAACTTAATTTTAGACTGTTGAAGGCATCTTTTAGGCATAGCACATTTTCAAGTCTGTTGTGCTGCTGTATAATGACAAAGTCTATTTGGATTTAAATTTGAATGCATGCACAGTTTTACTGCATTCTCTGTGCTTACTTTTGAAGAGCCCAGGGACCAGCTTGTACACAATGTCCTGTAGAGTTTTGTCAGACCTTCAGAGAGAAAGATAAAAGGACAATTGTATGATGTTAGACCAGTGGTTATCAAACTTTTGTCAAATACCCCCAAATTGATTTATTTGGCCGCTAACCGCTGCATCTGAAAAAATATGTGTTTGAACAACTCACCATCTACAGGGTGATTTGCTTACTGTCGTTTAAAAAAATAATGAAATAAAAATTACACACATTCACGATGTAGGCTACTGCAGGCTATATAGGGGTCAAAGTAGCTAAATAGGGTAAGTGATATTTTTTGTTAAAAGGTTAAATTCTCTTTATTCTGACTATATACTATATACGGTAATCATTGCTATAGCGTGTTTGTTCAGTAGTTTCCTTAGCTCTGCAGTTCTTTAATAAACAGAAAATACATTTTCAGGTATAGTGACAAAATTTCAGCCAATCAGTAGAAAGTAGCCATTTATCAGCTTATTTTGTGTTCCAGTTCCAATTCTGTCTGCTCATTTATTTGTCATAATTTACAATTCCACTTGTTTCATCTGTATCCTGACTGTGTTCTCTATCCTGATTGGATAAAATTGGTATCCTGACCTGAAAATGCATTTTCTTTTTAATAAAAAGCTGGAGAGTCATGGATATGTACTGTTACCGAACAAACACAAGAAAATCACTTACCCTACAGATTTTGATATATTGTCTCTGTCGGTTGCATACCTCATAATGTCCTAAACTGTAAACTTTTCAGGATTAAAATAACAAGGTTTCTGCCCGACAACAACAATATTTACTCATTTTGCTGGGGACACCCTCAAGGACCACTGGGTGTCAACGGACCCCAATTTGAGAACCACTGTTTTAGATTATTAAACCCAACACTTAATTTACAGTGGTGGACAAAGTGCTAAACATCAAAATGGGTACCTGAGTTAAAGTAGCCTAGTTGCTTTTTAAGAAAAGCTTTTTAAGTATAGCCTACTTTTTCCCTTCCTTGAAACCGTATTTGTTTTTTGAAATGTAGTGGAGTGAAAGTAATAAATATCCAAAAATGCAAATAAGTGAAGTATACAGATACTCAAAACATTTACATAAGTCCAAATGCACACATAACATGATGGTTTAATAATGTCTGGATATGGAGTTTGTGACTAAAACAAGAAAAACAGGTTAGAATAAACTGACAGACATCAAGTTTAGTATCCAAACACTCAAGGACCTGTGTGTGACTCTTGAAGTGAGGAAAGATCTCACCAAGTCATACAAGACAGAAGTTATACTTTCACCCTCAGGAAAGTTATACACCACAAATTGAAATGAAAATACTACAGTCAATCATTCCATGCCCAGAGGGGGCACTCGTAAGCCAAGGAGGCAACACTGTTTGTTTAGTTTGTTTAGTCTATAGACTCTACGGGACAATTCTAGACAAAATACTTCAATCTCACAGGAAGATTCCCTTGATTAAACCAGATTGATATGTATTTCGGACCCCCCCCCCCCCCCCCCCCCATCTCAAAAGTATTTTGTGCCAGGGACCTCCAGAAGCAAAGATTTGAGTTAACAATGTTTGTTAAAAATAGATACATATAGATTTGCACAATGTTTTAAGATTTTTCAAAAATAGCAATTATACGAGCATAGCGCATAACCAAAGCATAAAATATGGTTAAAGTGGTTAAAATGATTGTGACGCTATATTAACTACATTTTGCTGGGGATCCCCTGGTCCACCAGCTTAAGCCATAAATACAATGGGTATGCACAGACAACTACTTCAAACCACAAAAAAGACATGGCATATTAAATAAGAGTACGTACATGCAGACAATCACAAAGCTCACCTAATGTTGAGAAGAGGTTTCGTTTTGTGGACTTGCACATCACAGATGGGACAGTATTTGCTGGTCTCCAGGTAGCGCACAATGCACATCTTGCAGACTGGAACACACACAGAAACACACAACAATAGTATGAACAACAACATTAGTTACTCAGTCAATTGCACTAGACACAAAAGGCATATAGCTTGAACTATCAAATGTGTCTAATTTGTTGCCATGGATAAGAAAATCCCATAATTGAGCAGTATAAACCAGGATAAATAAGACTTGCCTGCTAGTGAAGTTGCATGTTTTGGATTTAAAAAAAAATGTATTTAAATATATTTTTTAGTTTTCTTGGTTAAAACTAAAAAAAACAAAAAATTAAAAATAACTTTAAATTCTGATATATTCATTGCTATATAGTGTTTGCTCTGTAACAGGGGTCTACCATCTCTCCAGCTCTTATAAACAGAAAATAAATGTTCAGGTCGGGATGCCAATTATATCCAATCAGGACAGAGAACATACAGGATGCATGATAAACAAGTGAAGTTGGAAGGAAAAACAATGTTTTAAGACAAAATTGGCCTTTGTGGGGGTTTCTCTGCTAACAAATGACCTGTGTGGCGTTCTCTCTGCTGATTGGATGAAATTGGTAACCCACAATAAGATGTAGCCTTATTTTTCTGTTCACCAAAGACCTGGAGAGCCCCTGTTATACTGAACAAACACGATTACTGAACAGTCTATAGCAATTTATGTATTTATTTCTATTTTAACAATCTATAGGGAATATAGTCATTAAAATGCATTTTAACAAAACAAATAAATTGCTTGAAGCCATGTCAAAAGGCCATAGTGTACATTAGAAGCATCAACTCAACACTTTTTCAACTTTGTGTGAAGCACCATATATACATACATACATATAGCTTACTTACATGAATGTAGACATTCAATGATGGTGGTTGCGTCTATAAAATATCCCCCGCACAGGACACACATGAGATGAGGGTTCAACTCTGTGATCTTTATCCTGGTCGTTCGATGCATGGTTCAATAGAAAAATGGACTGCCCTGGAGAGACAGATGGAAAAAAAATAAACACCTTTACTATTTAAAAAGAAGAAAAAGCATGGAACAAAGCTAAGTAAAATCTCACGACTGAAACCAGATTAGGAGTTTTGTCAGTCCAAATCTGTGATTTGTGAAACAGCAATGAACTAATATTATAGGACTGTGATGATATCATTCTATTTTTTCTAGATTGAGGCTGTTTTATGGAAGATATATACTTCTGAACAACTTTTCTAGTTTGGCCACTTCAAATACCCTTTAATCTTGAAACAACATAACTGAAAATAGATATACAAGATGTGAGCTTAGTTTATTTTTAGTACAAGAGATGCTTCTACAGAAGACTTTGCTGCTGTGGAATCCCAAAGACTGAAATCAGTCGAAATTTAATCCATGAAAAAGTCTTCATGTTGAACAAAAAAAACTAAATAAAATACAGAACACAACCGGGTTTACTGCAGTTTGACCTGCATGGGCCATTTGGAGGATAGTTTATAGCCTATATTGTTTATTTAACTGTGTCAAGCAGGCATATACTTTATGCTAATAGTCTATAATAACCTAGGGCTCGGTGGGAGGCAACATGTTCCGTGCTGTCATGCCTGCCTACCGAATGACCTGGGCGAGGAGGGTTCAATGAGCGATCATAAATCAATCACAGGGTGATCAATCGTCAATCGCCTGCTCCACAACGTGTGGAAAAACACACGCTTATATAGCATCATCGCGGTGCTTCTCCCTTCGTTAACATTATCACTGTCTCTCACACACACGCACACACACACACACACACACACGCACACGCGCACAACAGGCACACGCGCACAACAGGCGATGAGCACAAACATAGCCCGAAGGTTCAAAGTTTCTTATGTGTGCATGTATGACTGTGCAGAACCGGAACGCAGGCATGCACGCATTGACCGAGCGGGTCACTCGTTTTCCCGACAACGGAGCCATGTGTTCTGTTCGGTGTGGTTCGGATTGTTGGACCAAAAAAAAGACCGAGGTTTTTTTTTTTAAGAGATGAACACGTCGTCCGTCATCCATCCGTCCATATTCACTCCGTGTCAGGTGTGCCACATATGGAATATCTTAAGCGTTTCTATGGCAACTTCCTTGGCGTTCGTTCGACCACCTGGCATCTTGCCAGCAGAGATAAATAACTACAAGACGGTGGGTTTTTGCCAAACGGGCTTGATAGGCAATCCCATGTGGCAATCACGTGTGGGCGCTTCGGGAATAAAATGTGGCAAATTAAGAATTCTATACAAAAGCCTGATTAATGCTAAAGGCTACACAGTCAGTAGCCTAGTAGCCTACGAAGGCGTCGCTTTCCGATCTGCAAGCTCGTGTCGGCGAGCGACGCTGAGTGACGAAGTATAGCCGAACCTATAGGCTTATTGAACATTATTTTGGCTCAGCCCTGTCTGTCCGTCACTATTATAAAGGATAGCAGCATGCACAAGGCAGCGCCGCACATAGATTTTGCCGTGCTGCCGATATAGGCAAGCACACACACGGCTGCCATTTTGTGAAAGAAACCCCCGTCTGCTGCTGCTGGTTGGAGCGAACTGTAGGCAGCGGACTGGGGCTTGTTTTCCTCTCCTCTCTCCCTCTTCAAGATCCCGATCCACTACTACGATCCACATCCAGGAGGATTCATACAGCCTATATAGATGCAATATTATAACGCGTTCTGTTTGGGTTCCTCTCTGCTTCTCACCGGAACGGTTTGAAACGCATCTAGGTTTATTAGGAGGAATAATAATAAACAGTTCGGGGTGCATGTTTTCCATTTAATATTTTCACACATGCACGGTGCACGCACGCACGCACGCTTGCGCAGCATGCAGGCAGCAAGCACCAAGTTCTCTCTGTGCAGGCTTGCTACAACATATACACGGCGCATGCACAGTTTGCACACACGGTGCAATAACAACATGGACACAGCACGGACCCTGCAGTCTGTGTGCCTGAACTGAACTTGAAACACGTCGCATCACGAGTGCTTCTTAATTTATTCGGCGTCGTTGCCCAACTTGCCCCCCTGCATGCACGGAGGGAGACGCATCTCGTGAGTCGTGTATATATATATATATATATATATATATATATATATATATATATATATATATATATATATATATATATATATATAGGTTATAGCCTATCTGTGGTTTGTTTTTGCCGTTTCCACAATACCATGGCATGCACTTGAAGAAAAAAAAACAGATAAACCAGTGGTAAAGTGGGGGGAAACCGCCGTATCAAGATCCAACGTGAAATTAATTAAGTGCCCCCCCCCCCCCCCCCTGACCCCCAAAAAGTATCCCGTTCTGATCCGTTCAGGTCTAGGATATACATGTCTGTGTGTCTGAGAATATAGCCAGTGCATAACGCGTCATCAAAATAGTTATTACACATCATATATGCTAAATAACTGGCTGCTTTGAGCCTATAATATAGTATACAGAGCCACAGATATACGCCGCGAACAACTGAAGTTTAAACCTGTGAATATATAGGCTACACATGATGAACACAATCACCGTGTATAGCCTAATATGTGAAAGCATAATATTGTCAACAAGTTGGATCGGAGCCCTGCATGCAGCCATTCATGGGATGAGAGTTCTTCTCAAGGGGGTTGAACTATATCTGAGACCATGCATTCCTCTTGATTGAAACTGACGTTTATAAATTAATACCAATATAACATAGGACCCAGATGGCTCGTTCTATGTACCGTTTTGGTTTTGATTCTATACTGATATATTATATAGGCTAAGCAGTAAGCAAGCACATTTGGAGTGGACATGAGGGGAGAAGGGTTGAGCAACTTGAGCGGTTATAAACAGCGTATACGCCATTAATCGATTAGTTGCTGTTTGCGCAACTGTTCCCTCTGTCCGTCCTATGGGAGCTTGATTATACAGGCGACTGCATTGAAGCAACGCACGGAATGACACACACACACACACACACACACACACACACACACACACACACACACACACACACACACACACACACACACACACACACACACACACACACACACACACACACACACACACACACACACACACACACACACACACACACACGATAGTCTACTCTACACGTAAAGGTCTATTTAGCTTAAATTCTATACCAGACATCGCTGCCTGGATGTCTTTAGTGGCCCAGATTATAGCCGAATCAATGTTATAGATTATGCTGACACCCCAATAGAGCCACCCCCTGTACACACACACATTAAAAACATACCATTGCATTCAGTTTTTCCAATGACCCAAAGTGGAAATGTATACGAGCTGAACACCTCATTAAGCACACATAACATACGCTTGCACGCAGGACTCTGACATAACATTCAGGTTACACGTTCCCGTATAGGCATGAATGATATTATGTTCTAACATTATTCAGATTTCAGGTTCTATAGCCTATACCGTTTCACCTGTCCAGAGGTTTCCGTTACAAGCAGATTATATCATATATCAAATGGAAAACCCCAATAAGCCACTGACAATGATCGGGAAAGAAAGACCCCATTGACCTCAAACGAGCCACTGTCACTCGTTTATTTAAAAAAAAAAAAAAATCAAATGGCATGCATGCAGTGCAAAACTGAACAGTATGTATATACAGGCAACCTGAATGAACAGTGTCAAAACCGTGGATTTAGGCTTTTGTTAGCCTACAAAGCATGCATGCTGCATGAGCCTTCTAAAAGGTCTCGCAATGAGAATCATAAATTGCAGTCTTTTTGGCGAGATGTGGCACCGTCATCGTGAAGTGTTCAAATATTTGACTTATAAGATGAGTCATGAGTGAATCAACAATTTTCCCAACTGACCGGTGACCGACCACATGCACACACACACTTATTTTCACACACACTTATTTTCATAGAAAGAAAGCCTTGCAATTTACAATGACAGACTGTCAACCAAAGACGAACTGCACGAACAAAAAAGCTTTGATCTGCCGTTCCAACAACCTGCGTTTTAAGGGCACCCCAAACAGACAACAAATCTTAAAATGCCTAAACAAAACGCAAATGATATATCCCTTTTGCGGTAAACATTATTCCAACTGGAATTATGTTTTCTGCGTGCATAGCAGCTGGCTATAACGACGCTATCACCATTGCCTTTGGCACATGCCCTGGTGGACAAGTTATCGCTTGGTTTAAAATTTCTATTAAAATTGCCAAAACCTCTGAACCATGGGGGCTACCGTGCACCAGAATTATCCCATTGTCAGCGCATGTTCAGCTTCGATCCCGCATTGAACAAGTGACCGTGATCACATATTTTGTGAATAATTTACAAGACTTGTCACGTTCCATGGGACCCACACCGTCCAAGCGGGAACTTAAGTTAATAAAACCAGCATTTGGCCATGTGTGGCCAAAGTCAACACGCAGCCCAGTCCGCTATAGCCCAAAGATCACAACTCTATAAAATAGAGACATAACATAAACATATATCCAGAGCAGGGGGACTTGAAGACTCCGACGCCGTAAACATCTCACCCATCCCAGCCTGCTTCGCTCGAGATCGCCCGCTTCGAACAAATCTAAACCACACAAAACGACCCCCGCACTGGGGCGAACTCAAAACGCCACAATCTATGAAGAATAAAGCATGCGATGTGCGTGTTTGTGCAGTTTCATCGACGTGCGTGTGAGAGATCGGAGCTTTTTTTCCGCCGTGAGACAGACACACAGGCAGCTCTCTCCACGTCGGTATGAGAGGCTGCAGCCATATACCATCCAAAGCAAGCAAACCCCAACACATCCACCGCTGGATCGTCTTTATTTACCCCGTCGCAAGGGAGCGATCGGCCGCCCCAGAAACACGGCGCATCGGCGGCTCGCCGAGAGCCGCTATCGAACATTACATACCCACGAAGCTGGACCGCCGGACTGCGGGGCTGGAGCCGGAATTAGACAATGAAAGTTGTGGTTATACGGCGATCAGCAGCAAACGCATACGATCCGAGCCGCCATCTTGTAACGAGCTGCAGACGCTGTCAGTAGCGCAGAGGAGACGCGGGGCGCGCACGGCGAAACCGGTGGGAGCGCGTGAAACATGCGCGTAAAAAAAATCCCTTTATATTCCTTCCCGTCTCCGAGGCTACGGTTCTTCTGTCGCCGGACGGTCCTGATGATCGGTGTTCCCACACAACAGCGGTGCAAAAAAAAGCTCACAGTTCGGGTACCAGATGATAAGTTGGTGTCCCCACAGAGGGAGCAGACTGCAGCAGTGTGTGTGTGTGTGTGTGTGTGTTGCTGTTCTGTGGTAACCGACACCGCCGTCCCCAAAATGGCTTGTAGTTCGACCGCCCCGCGACGATCACGTGGTCTCATTCCTTAAGGGTGCCTAGAAATTAATGTCGGTGTATTCTTGGTCTGTTGAAATGTGCACGGCGATGAAATGACAAAATATATATATATAAGTCTGGTGGTGTCGTGTTAACCATACATCGACTCAGAAAGATGTGATCCGTTTATATGTCGCAGACATTAACTTATTATAGCCAAAGCATCCGTCTGTTAGGTCCTATTTCCTACGGGTTTAATGCAGACTGCTCTCTGCTCCGTGTTGAGGCTCAGCCAGTGCTCTTTGAGTCTTGCACTATTTTAAAAACCACGCACTTGCCAAATAAACCTTTGTGACAAATGTGACTTCTATAGTGGCTGCGGTCTGTATAGGCTATAGCGGGGCTTTGAAATATTGCCCGGCGTGTTGCATTCATTGGCTTTAGCCGGGACTGAAATAAAAGAGGTCTCGGATGTTTATGGAATTGGAGCCATCGGAGTGCGTTGGTTCAGCAGCTCGTCTGAACCGAAGTAGATAGTCTCTCCTCTCCTCTCACTTTCACTGCCCCATAACAGCACGTTTGCGGAAACACGAGCTATGCCCTTATGCAACTATATAGGCTACATGGCAAAAAAAAGGGGAAATAAAAAACATTTAACGTCTATTGATTTTTGATTAAATGTTTGGCCTGTCAACCATGCACCTATACGGACGCCCAATCTTTTAGCTAAACCTGTCTCCTCTCTTGACATTATGACTCATATATATAGGCTATGGTAAACCTATACGTACCTGAAATAGCCTGGTGTTTATAAACTAGGCTAAAATGTGCAAGAAATAACAAAACTTAGCTTATCGGGAGAACGCAAGATACATTTTTTAATAATTAATTTTAATGGCAACAAAGTTGGAATGTCAGATTTTTCTAAGCAGGTGAAGTGTGTTAATTTATTACTTTTGTTTTTACTCTGGGAGTAATACAAATAACCAAATGGACCGTTGGACCCATACATGTCTATTTGGCTACCTTTTTTATACTCTCAGATAAAAACAGGGGATGTTCACTGTGCGGTTACATTCATTTAAAAATATATCACAAATAAACAGTGCAGCTTGAAACGGTTGAACTTCAGTGCTTGGCTGCTTGCGGTGCAGAGCCATGTGAAACTGGACTCCACTGCAGGTCACAAAACATCGAGCAGGTGATTCCAGTCCAGCAAACATCTCATCACATTTGAGTGGCTTTCTCCAAACTCTTGGCCGCGTCCTTCAATTTCCCCACCAGATCCTGAAAACAATGCAATATTGAAGACTCACACTCTCAAATTAAATGGACCTATAGCTGGTTTGTGTCTGACATATGACGTAGCGGAGTCTATATTATTGGCATTCAATCACCCCTTAAAACACAACTGAAAATAAAGAAAATAGCCAACACATGCAAACCTAGACTAAACTGTACATCATTGGATTTGGTATATCCGTCTATTAGGGCTTGCAGCAAAAAGTTAACTCTAGTTTCATGTTTTATTTAGCCTATTTGTTTGGCTGCATGAAGACGTATTCATAATTAAATAATTCGGTTCAGAGAGCTAATAGCCAGCAGTGAATATAACTTCCTCGTGAAGGAAAGGGATTAGAATAAAAGTAAAATGGTAAATCTATCACTAAAATAACCACGTGCATGTGCTAAAAAGCACTTCCCAGAAGTTATAATACTCCACCTGTAGCTGTTCCACTGAGCAGCTGAAGTTGATATCCTCAGTGGCTCCCATCATGCCAGCATTCTGTCAAAAGTAAGTTACGTATATGTGTAGACATAAACATGATTGTTTAATCAAACGGGAGACATTGCACAGTTAATTTAACTCTTCAGAAGGGGGGGGGGGTAAAGTTAAATCTGTATTTTGGCTATAATCATGATTCGTGTAGGCCTACATTACAATAATGAGCCTATATCTTACCTCGACGTTCAATGAAAGGAGGTAGAAAGGCTCGTTGACCTTCTGCATGTGTCCATTCTGTGATGGGAATAAATAAAATGACTTGTTGGTTGCATATATATGGAAGGCACACGAAAACTGCAACCTATGATGTCAAATTCTCAGTGAGGCTAAGTCAAGTGTAACAAAAATGTCTTAAGGGATTTTTTTGTATTCGTCTTAAATTATAACCTGAGAGTATAGAGGCCTATATATTACCTTCATGTGGTATTGCAGACGCCATGATACATCGTTAATGTGCGGTGGACATCTCCCTATGCTAACGTAAAGAAGAGTACAAGTCAGAAAAAGCTGATTGATTGATAGAAATTTTAATTTCACAGTATGCCGAATGGGTATACATTTCAAACGAAAGTAGCCTATAATACAAAAACTGTTACTTGAGGATAGAACCAGAAAATATAGTCATAAGGGTCCTCCATTTTCAATTAATCTAATCAGAGAATGCACAAGCAGAAACCTTAGCCTATCTCCATATCAACTTTTTTTCTTCTTTCATAGACCTATATAGGTCATAGAACATGTCGCACACAGGTAGTGAAAATAGCCAATTAGCCTACAAGCTCACAAACGCTGCATTTTTGGCTATTTTAATAACGGCCTATAATAATAATCTACAAGGTTTCCACCCGACAGAGGCGATTATGCAATCAGCAACATTAACAACTCGTGAACACAAATGCACATGCACGACTAAATCCTATATAAAACAGCATGAAGTATAGCCTATTAAAAAATGTTTTTGTTTTTTGTTTTGGGGGCACAAGCAGTGAAATGTCATGACCTTACGCATAACTCGTGTCACGGCGCTTCAGTCCGGTCGGTGTGAAAACAGAGATTGTTTTTCTCAAGCATGCGTGCCAACACGATGACAAAGGATTTAAGGGAAGGATCAGCATGATTCAGTATCACATGTAGTTGAAGCTGCACTTTATAGCGCGTCATAAACACATGCATGCACGCTCGTCGTACGCGGTCTCGACTCTCGACTCTCTCTCAAAATGACATTTAGTATTTTAAATCAAACAGTTAAACGACCTATATTTAATCTAAATCACAGAACAGCAGATTTATATAGAAATCGCAACGCAACAAATAGACTATAACCAAAACAATAGGCTAATTAAAGAAGAGTTAAAGGGGAATTCCACTCATTTTCAACATTTTACTATTAATATACCTTAGAGCTGCATGTTGTGTGGAAATATTTTTTAAAAAGTCCCCCCATTCTGTGTTTCCTAGAACTGTAAGTATGAAAAAAATCATTAACATGGTGAAACACATCTTGATGATCTCCAGTTCTAGAAAACACAGAATGGGGGGGACGTTTTTTACTATTTCCACACAACAGCTCTAAGGTAGTAGTATAGTATACTAGTATATAGTATAGTAGTATAGTAAAATGTTGAAAATGAGTGGAATGCCCCTTTAAGGAGGTAAAACATTCAGTGAACAAATACAAAGGTTGTGCATTGTGCAAATGTTGGTCTGGGTTTACTAAAAGTTCCACTGTTATGTGGTCATGGACTGAGGTGACTCATGTGTATTTTACTTACCTGGTCAAAAGAGCCTCTAGTTGATCTTTATGTTTCTATAAAATACAAATTGATTGAGACAAGAAATGGTCAGATTGGAAGCTAAGCTATATATAGAATTGGAATACATGATCATATGAACCATCACCTGTAAAGAGTCATACAATATTTCAGTTCTCTCCGGATCAAATGAGACATCTTCAAGACATGAGCTGCAAGGACCAAAAAAAGAGAGTGCATGGGGAAGCATTTAATGCCAGAATATGCAAAATGTCTCATCTCTCATTTTGCAGAGAGAATTTTTTTTTTTTATATATAATATATATACACACATGTACATATACACATACACACAATCCTTTAGTATAGTTTATCCAATATATTTTACTTTAAATTCAGTGGTGGAAAAAGTACTCAGTGTTTTTACATAAAAGTAAACCACAAAGAAAAATACTGTATATTAAAAAAGAAGTATATGGGCATCAAACTCTATAAAGTACAAAATATAAAGTGCTCAAACTTTTCTAAAATGTTCATGAGAATAAGATCTAAGCTCACAAAGCATCACATTGGATATTTTCAAATAGCCAAAGCAAATGTTTCGTATATGATGGAGTAAAAAGTGCAACAATTGCTCCTGAGATTAGAAGAGTAGAAGTAGAGAGTAGAAGAACAACGTATACAAAAATGGAAATACTCAAGTAAAATCATACCTCAGAATTTTACTTATACTGCCCTTGAGTAAATGTACTTTAATAGTTACTTAGTTACATATCTCTGCGACACACATGACATTTAGCCTCAGATGACTTTGAGGAAGTCATGATTAAGACAGCATGGACTGTTGAAACATTATTTCTCTTGTCACAATAAGATCATCAACTCTTTTTTGTGTAAGTTCTATTAATAAACTCCGTATGTTCATCATCATATTAGCCCCATAGATCTGATTAAGAACAAATAGTTTAATCCCATCAACAGACTGTTCTGATAATAGCTGAAGCATAAAAATAGGGTGATGACACATCAAGGCAATATGAAAATTGAAACAATTTGTTTTGTTTGTTTATGTTCTCTACAATCCAATATATAATCTTTCATGTTTTTAACATCTGTCATAAGTTAGTTTGTTATACCAAACATTGTAGAAAGTCATTTAAGAGACAGGGGTTGACTCTAAAAGGGAGCTTGCTTGCTATTAGTGCATATGTGGAATGTCATATAACCAGTATTTAACCTCATATAAATTACAGATGACTTTGTCCATGAGAATAACACAGCATTATGGAAGCTTCCGTGTATATAGTAAAACCAATGTTTAAACTCAGTCGCATGGATTTGGAACCGACATCTTGCTTATTGCGGTTTTACATAAACCTCCAGAGTCCATTTTAAAAGAGGTATATGTCACATATTATAGTCCATAATCTACACCTTGAAGTCCATTTTGACGCTCTCTCAAAGTTAAAACAACGCTCAGGATCTTGCTGTGCAGGCATATATGGCAACATAAACTATAGTAAAATACGCACATCACTTCATGGAGGTGCTGGGTTCAAAAAGTAACATAGGAAAAGAGAAGGGAAGCCGCACACTCATATGCTCCAATGGATAAATTTATTGACGACGTTTCGTTTTATTGACGATGTTTCGAGCCAAGGCTCTTCATCTGGTCCAGATGAAGAGCCTTGGCTCGAAACGTTGTCAATAAATTTATCCTTTGGAGCATATGAGTGTGCGGCTTCCCTTCTCTTTTCATATATGGCAACATGAACATGACAAAGAACATTAGTACAAATTGAACAAGACTGTCTATAAGCTCCTTGCATGCCGTGCAAACCTTTTATTAGTGCATGGAGAATGTAAAAACCCATTCTGATTAAGACCTTAAAGGTCATGATCTAAAAACAGAACTGTTGCACAGCGCCTGCACCATGCATTCTCACAGTCTTAATACTATAAATATAGGAGATAACTCTGGCTTGCTTTGGAGGGCATTTTTAACTGTATCCATTATAACCAAAATAGGCTGATCCTAAAATCAAATATGGAATCCAGATCAAATTTGAGTGTTAAGTTAAATGTATCTTGTCTGGAAAGTATTTTTTTTTTACCCCACCATTTTTGTAAGCCATTTTTTTCACCCATGTGTCAATTGTCTATAGTCTAGTGTAATCCTGGGCACTACACTCCCTCTGCCAACCAATATAGTTGCATCTCTTTGTCTGTATCTCTGCTGTGTTTCATAACTGTGGTACAAGACACTCTTGATGAGGGTCCAGAGGGACAGAAACGTCATGTCAGTTTGAATAAAAGCGGATGCTGCTGAGCAGGAGCAGGGAGTTTTGTTCATGGATGTTTGTTCACGATTGCTGCATTTGTCACTGTCCATCGCACCTGCATCTGAATGAAGTCGACGTGCAATTATTTTCTTTGCAAATAACTGTGGCACTGCCATAACGACTTTTGCTTCTTCTTCCTGTGAGATCAGTAAAGGTCTAGGTCAGAGGTGCCCACACTTTTTTGACTTGAGAACTATTTTCAAAATGACAAGCTCAACTAGATCTACCCACCAAAGAAATGTTATCCAATTGCTGAAAATAGTTAAACAATGTCCTTGAGTGGGCTTTGGAATAATGGCGATGGTGTTACATATAAGACTAACGCACTTGGAATGGGAAATACAGAGGGAACATTTTGAATTGGTAGTTTTCTTGCATGTATATTTTTTTTTTTTTTACATTTAAATAATATATTTGTAGGCATGTCATGTGGTCTACCTGCACAGGCTTTATGATCTACTGGTAGATCATGATCTACCTTTTGGGCGCCCCTGGTCTAGGTACTCCTTGTTGCAAGACACAGATTTCAGAACCTCTACACAGAACAATAAAATATCACTGATCAATCAATCAATCTTTTTTGCGGGCTTGTTTTGTATAGTAGTTTAGTTTACCTTATTGTTGATTTGTCTGCATTTTGTTTGACCCCCTCCAGTATGAAAGTGGTGACTGCTGTGTGACACTGTTTCAGGAGAATCTGGTCCACATGCTTCAACTCAGGCTGAGCTATAATAATAATCAGAGGAAAGTATGTGAGAATGATGTGTGAACAACCCATGCATGACTTGTAACAAAAGGTGCTTTGTTCCAAGTGCAGTCAACCTTCCCAATAAACTAAACTTAAGTGATGCTTCAATTGTGTATGTATATTGGGGTGCGAGACTAGTGCATGTGCATGTGTGTGTGTTGATGCTTGAAACAGGAACAACTCCTTGTTTTATTCTATAAAGCAAGCACTTATATGCACCCCCACAGCCCACACAAAGATAGCCATGTCTATAATGTTAGTTGGTGGTAGTTTTATTTGACAACATTCTAATTATACATTCAGTTTATAATGTCAGCTTTATAAAGTGTGTCTTCCAGATAGGCATAGGCCTACACACAATGACAATCTATCATTTGCATGTGAATGGCACCTTTAAAAGCAATAGCCCCCCCCCCACTTTTGTATGTAAGTATACAGAATGTGGGTCTATTCATGATCACCAATATTTCAGTAAAATGTTTTGTTAAATGCAGCCACAGTGAAGACATGTCTTGCATGCTTGCTTTGGACAAAAAGCCTCAATTCTGTTAAAGCATCCATTTTAAATTAGCATAAATAAGGCTATTATGCAAATGTTGACTAATTTGGTGTCATTTGGACTATCACGAGCAGCAGTAATCAACTGATCATTAGTGACTTCTAAACAACACATCAACTGCCCAATTTACACATTGATCAGCCAGGCACCCCATTGTACGTTTTTTAACTAATGGTCATTATTATGCACCAAAATAGAGTACAATACTGAATACTGTCAACTACCATGCGATGATTTGCGATCTGGTAGTTAACAGACGCTCGCATAGCCAACCAATGAGATTTTTTTTAACAGCTTATAACGAAGATATACCTTTTTTATATAAAGGTTAGCATACGCTGCTGTCTAGAGCTAGCTTATAGGCTAGTGAATTAGAACAGGATGCGTTTAGGGTTGAGAGATTGGGAGATTCCTGCGCGAAGCTTTCTGCAAACAGCGGTCGTCATCCGCCTTTTTTTGTCCAAACCGCAAACAGCTAGACTAGACATAGCTGCTCTCCTTTGAGAGAGATGAGCGAGAGAAACCGAGAGAAAGAAGAACACCGGAAGCTGTGGGAAGCAAGCAAGCAGCCTTTTAGACAAAAGACACGGTCGGGAGACAGACATCGCGGATTGAAGCTTTATTTTTATTTGTTTACCTAGAACAGAGCGATCGGAGTGGGCGGAGAGCAGGCTACGGTACGCGGCGTCTAGCAGCGCGGCGAAGGTTGGCAGGTCGAACACGGCCGGGTCCGACATGCACTGCAGTCCTCTCTGCACCGACGCGCACAACTCCATTTTGAACAAGAGGGAAGAGAGAAAAGTGACCCACACGACACAGGATCACGTGATGGATCAGCTGACGCGCATGGAGCTGTTTGAAAGAAGAAGAAAAAAAGAAAGAAAAATGAAGCTGCTCTCTCTGGAACTGTGTTTCTCAAATATTCCCACGTTAAAACCACACGTAGGCCTATTAATCCGCGGACCCTCGATTTGAAACTATTTGGTGCCAGGGATCTGGTTATTTGATTAGATGTAGTAATAGTATAGAATTATATAGCCTACATGGGAATTAGCCTTGCATCAAGGCTATAGAATTTTAAGAGAGAAACCAAACCTGATCTGAATTATTGTAGTGTAGGTAGGCTACATTCGACTACCTTGGCGTCGCATGAGAGCTTGTATGTCGACAATTAAAAAAAAAGAAAAAGAAAACAGGGGACCGCATTCCCCTGGAACCCTTGCCCATCAAGGACCTCCGGGGGTCCCCGGACCCCACTTTGAAAACCAGCTGCTCTAGAAGGCTCTCAGCAGGATTGATCGATATGAAGAAAATCCACATATTCAAACTGATGTTTCCAAAGCAATAGCATAACACATGCATGTTCTCTCATCACTCCACCTCACTGCATTCAGACCAAATATTAAATAACAGCCAACCAGTGGAGGGAATGTAACTATTAAAGTGTAGCCTATGGCTACACCTGTATAGGCTATACTTAAGTACAATTTGGTGGTGTTATATAGCCTATACTTTACTGAATTATTTCCAGTTTTCAATACTTACACTCCATATAAGCCCAGCCCGATCTCACCCAGGTTGACTAGCCTATATCTCAGAGGAAAATATACTGTAGGGTAGCCTACTTTTACTCCACGACAATCATTTGAAAACTTACTTTGTAGATTTTGATTAAAATTGATTTATCTTCAGCTATTTTCAAAAGATTTGTATTGAACTTGTGACATGGGACATTCTTTATAGGCCTACTTTAAGGCATATTTATTATTTTGTACCGGACTTTTAGCCTACTTAGTTGCAACTGAGTATTTCTAAATTGTGGTAGACTTTTACTTAAGTTACTTGTGACTTAATTGTGTGTATGCTACTTCTTCCAACACTGAAAGCTGCAGCACAAGCACAACATCCGACCTATAATCCAACTCATCTGACTGAGAATGTGGCGTTTCAAATTGAACTAGTTTATAATTACATTTCTGCAGTATAGGGATACTATGCAGTGGAAAATATTATGCAATAGTCATTTGGTCATTAAATTACGAATGATATAGTGCAATATCTTGATCAAGATGACAAGATCAAGTCATGCTTTGATTTTTGCTTGAGCACCTTTAGCATAATATAGGCTATATATAGCCTGCGGTGCGTTTTATGAATTAATTGCGCCATGCATGACCATGAGTGGCACGAAATATGTCACTTGAAGGGAAAAAATCACACCCGTGTGAAGTGAGGATGAGGGGCGCTGATATAAGTCTAATGCATGTTGATTAGGTGATGTAGCCTAATGGTGATGTAAAACAAACGGTGCCAACACAAACATTAAACGCCATTAACAATAAAGAGACACTATGACGTAATGAGGCACATTATGACAACATTTTCCCTTCATTGTCAATAGCGTTTACAAATAAAAAATGAACTAAAGACAAACATTAAACCTGTGTATATAGGAGGGGCTAGCCCCTCAAAAATAGGTCTGGGTGTGACGGGGGTGACGTAGTAGGCTGCGGTTCTCAAAGTGGGGTCCGGGGACGCCCCGAGGCGGCGCGGTGGTCCCCGCAAAATGATAGTTAACCATATACAGTAGCTTATTTGAAAATTGCTGATCTACAATTAAGCTTCACGACTTGTCATGATGTGATTCTTGTGAAGCTTGTAGATCTGCTATTTACTTATTTTAATTTTGAATATTTTTGATACATTACAACACAATCTTGTATAGTGGTCCCGCGGCACAAACCCTGCATGCAGGCACAAACTGAACTCTACAGGGGTCCGCCCTCCGCGACCAAATACAATATATTGCATGACTGTCCTTGACACAACATCTGTGAATGCATGGGATATCGTCTGTGCATAAAGGCTGTGAATCGATTCGGGCGTCAGGATTTTCTGCTTATGATGCAGATTTATGCAGATTCGATAATTGACTCTGGTACGTTGGGGAGGGGTGGAAATTGAGATAAATGTGTGAGTTCAGATTGATGAATGGTCAACGCGGGATCAGAGTGATGGGGGAGAGAGAGAGAGAGAGAGAGAGAGAGAGAGAGAGAGAGAGAGAGAGAGAGGACATTGGACAAAGGATGTGCAGGCAGCAAGATGTCAGACTCATTTTGAAAGCGCTGATGTGTTGCCATGAGCAAAGGCTGCAGAGCACAGCACAAGACCGAGGTAGCCTATATGTTGAGTGAGATAATAAATTATTAATAAATAATGAGAGTGAGACACGTGACAAGATCATGAACGAAAAAGAACACTAAAACTACATTATTACAAGTGTGTTCAGAAATTAAGTCCACAATTAAAGTCTATATGTTGAGAAAATATTGAATCAATATTTATTACAATATTTTTTTCAAAAGTTATTGGTTATATAGTCATTCATCCGAAAACGTGAACTTCAGAACTTCAGCATGGTAAAGGAAGAGGATGTCTGTCTCCTACTACAGAAACGTGTTGACTACAGCTGATTTGAATGAACTTTGATCCAAGGAACATCCACGAAACCACTATAAATCAATTAGGCTATAGCGGCATCAGTTTTGACAGAATAGACCTCAACGATTTAAAAACAATGATTAGTCACACAGGTTACGATGGTCTCACGTCACAGTCATTTTACATTGGCGTTAGTGAGCCAAAAAAGTGACGACAAGGCTCATGCAAGGAAGTGACAGGCAGCATTGATTCACGACAAAGATCAAAAGAGCCTACAATACGACAAATAATTTCACCCACTTCAAGTTTTTATTACACCTTTGTGATATAACCAAGTCAAATCTTAATCTCAATTATTATATTGGTTGCAAAATATGCAAAGGTCGTAACCTTCTATATAAAGTTGAGTGAAAAGTAAAATAAATAAATAAATAAATAATAATAATAATAATAATAAAGGACAACTTTAATGATATTCTGATCATGTTTGCTGCACGTTTGCTATGTGCCTGTTGATGCCTATCTAGCTATAATTTTCTATATCCCCTTTTGGAGGGGCCACAGGGCCAGGCCTCTCATATAGTGATATATAGTGATTTCAATCCGTTTAAATAAAGGTCTTTAATATACAGTATACAATTGTATAAATCTCCATATTTGCTGTGGGGAGGTTCTTTGAAAGGGTTTGTAAGACCACATCATATCCCCAATGGAAAAAATAGCTGTAGTGCGTGGAAAAAAGATGATCATATTCCTGACAGTGTTTATATTGGCATCCCGGGCAGTCAAGGACAAAATAAATAGGCTATACTCACATGTAGCAAACAAAATGTAACAATAAAGAAACCTTGTATAGGCTAAGGCTATAATGCACGTTTATGTATCTCTAACTCAGTGGTTTTCAACCCTTTTCATATAAGGACTATCTTTTATTTTGCATTTGAGCCACGGACCATGCGGCACATGCACCAAGTGATGGGATTTAGCCTCTCAGACCCAGAACGAAAGAATATGTTGTCATCCTTGGATAAGATTTTGTCCACAATTCCATACAGGCTGTAGTATGGTGATGTGGTACCCATAACAGACAAACGTTGAAAATTCTTCTATTCTCTAGACTTCTTGTAAATTAAGTCATGCTCGATGTTTAACAATAATTTAACTCTTGAGAGTTCAAGATCTATAAAGGTCAATTTGGTTACCAACTATCTTAGCTGGGGACCACCTGGAACCTCCTCAAGGACCACTGGATGTCCCCGGACCAATAGTTGAGAATTTTTATTTTCAATTAATTGTTTAAAATACGCAAAAAAGAAAATCCTTTGAACTCAACTTCAAGCAACATCAAAGGTAATTTTGTATCGGCGTGGTTTGTATAGGCTACACTCAGTAATTAATCAATTATCGCAGCCGACTCAAAACGCTATTATTATTGACATTGTTTTGTCAAAAATGTATCATCACATATTTGATATTATACAGAGCATTGCAGACGATAGCCTGTACGCCATATAGAACAAGCTGTGACATTCCCTTTAAGAAGCTGCTGCATGTGACCTTTGACAATTGAGTGCATATGCTCAAAAAGTAGGTATGGCTACATTAGAAATAATATCCAATCACATCAAATTATAGCTATAGCCTACTGTTTGAGACGGCCATACGGAGAGAGAGAGAGAGAGAGAGAGAGAGAGAGAGAGAGAGAGAGAGAGAGAGAGAGAGAGAGAGAGAGACTGGCGATCTCATTTAGCCCAAATGTTTTTCGTCTCTTTTTTAAGCCTATATATATATAGTTTTCAACTTGTGGGCTAAATCTCTGCTATAGTTCCTCGAAGTTTTTATTCGTTTTCTTCCCATAAAGCGTAGCTTACGAATGGGTCATCACGACAGCTTGAAATCTGGAATCCTTGACCAAAAACAGAGGAACTGGAAAGTCTCAAACCCAACATCAACAAACCACTATAAGAAAGACAGACAACACCGTCTTTGCAACATAGTATTGCATGCCATATCAGTATGATGCTATATATTCTGTTTGATGGTTACTTTCCTTATCCTGTATAAAGCTGTCACATTTTAACTTTTAGGTATAGGCTGCAATCATATTCATATGGCTATAGGCTATAGTGAGTCATAGCTTATATATAAGCTTACATTTTTTTGTTCAGCTGTTTTTAGGAGATGGGCCCCCGGGTTAGCGACCTGCCCTTAATCATATTCTTATGGCCGCAAAGAACTATATCCAACGCATGCGCAGTGTCAACATAGCATATTTAATAAACCAACAATTGGTTAAAGCAAAAATAACTCCTTTTCAGTTTTCTGCATATAGCCTATAGGCTACAAACTATAGCCAAACGCCAAAGTGCAGTAACCACGTTTCACACTGAACGTATTTGTCTCAAAGGTCATGATTTGGGGGGGAAACATGTCAAGAATATACAAGCATGCAAATATGCATATCACTTATATTTGGCTGATGAATTGAAACGTTTTAAATCTTTTTTTTGCATATAGTTTGTATGGCAGTATAGGCTACAAGAGATCAAATGAGAGTGAGACAGAAATAAACTATAAACCGCAACTTTTCACTTATATCCCACTGCAGGCCAAATGCTTAGGCTATGTTCTTGGACAGTTTTTATTATTATTTATTTATTTTGGCCCTCCCCTCATGCTTATTTGCGTCAACAAACCTCCGGGAGAGAATTAGCCTATTCCCAACTTTAAAGTGTATAGGCTACGTATACGTTTTAAAAAGTGACCCACCATAAACATCATCAGTGTTAAAGCGTAGCCTATGTTGTATGCATTTGATAGCTACATATAGCTAATTCATTCATTAATAATATATATATATATAGCCACATTCATCCCATCACAGTTTTCGAAAAGAGTAGAATAGGAGAAATGGATCGAGAAAGGGAAGGAAAAATAATTAAAAAAAATCGAAACGAGATGAAAGGACTGGTGATTTTCCAAAGTTCTTCAAAAACATGACATATATCACCTAAATATGATTAAGCATTGAATAGGCCTATGCCTACTATACACTGTAATAATGTTAATAATAACAAGAGAAACGGAACACTGCAGAATCTGCGGTGCCCAGTAGAGGTCACAGCTCAACACCACTCAAGGTCATTGTTGTGTTTGGAGACTTCGGAGCTGTCCAGTTCATGTTGGCTGCTGGTGTCACAATCTGACAAATGCTACACCTCTTTATGATGTGTTTGAATGAATAGAAACACACACAATGTAAGTTAATTAATCAAATACACGTTTTTCAAATTAATGTGTAGCCTATATATACGCAGTGTTGTAAAGTAATAAGTATATTTACTTAAGTACTGCATGTATATGACTACTTAATTACAATTTTGAGATATTTGTACTTGAGTATTTCCAATTTCCAATACTTTTACTTCTACTTCTTAAAGGACCACTTCACCACTTTTCAACCTGCCTTCATATAATTGGTCCTCACTAATGTTCATGATAAAATGCCACAATTTTACTCGGTTTGTGTCTCATATAGGGCTGTGGGCAGTTCAGACACCCATCCACCAGTGACATCATCGATGGGGAATCCAAGCTAATAGAAACTGCAGGCTTTCTATTCCTGAAAAGTTGCAATATACGATAATGGAAGCCATCTTCTTATGATAATATACAAATCTAATATATATTTTGTAATCTTATTTAAAAAAATATCTGCCTAATGATGATGTCACTGGTGTATGGGTTTCTGAACTGCCCACAGCCCTCCTATGGGAATATTATCAGTATTCCCATGTATATCTGGGAATACATTTCTTACCAAGAATTTTCTTCACCAATGTGTTTGTAAAGGTGTCTACTAACATATCCCACATTGGTTTATATTCAACCACCCTAGGGGAATTTTTGACAGCTGCTGAAAGTTGGGGTACCATACAACCATTATAAGGCAAAATGTTCTAAATTTCAATATGCTTTAAGTAGCATGTGACATGTCAAACTAGGGGTTTTTCATCATTCTGAATCCATTCCAAGCATTAGTTCTGCACTCCTTAGGCTAAAAACGGCCATAGCGGTCAACACATTTGGGCATATTTGGGCAAGTGGCTATGGCCAAACTAGGGGGTCTATGGCCAAACTAGGGGTCAAACTAGGGGGTTTTCATGATTCTGAACCCGTTCCAAGCACTCGTTTAGGCTAAATTCAGCCATATAACTTGCCCAAATGTGCCCTAATGTGCCCAAATGTGCTGACCTCATCAAATTTGTGATGACGGCTATGACCTTTTTAAGCCCAAGGAGTGTTTTTCGTGCAAAACTAATGCTTGGAATGGATTCAGAATAATGAAAAACGCCTAGTTTGACCCCTAGTTTGGCCATATAGACTAGTTTGGCCATAGCCACTTGCCCAAATATGCCCAAATGTGCTGACTTCATCACATTTGTGATGACGGCTATGGCTATTTTTAGCCATAGCTAAACGAATGCTTGGAATGGATTCAGAATCATGTAAACACCCTAGTTTGACACGTCACATGCTACTTAAAGCATAATGAAATTTAGAACATTTTGCCTTATAATGTATTGTATGGTACCCCAACTTTGGATATGTTAGTAGACACCTTTACAAACACATTGGTGAAGAGAATTCTTGGTAAGAAATGTATTCCCAGATTGTATTAATATCCCCTGACTATATAAGACACAGACTGAGTAGAAGAAAATGGTGGTATTTTATCATGAACATTAGTGAGGACCAATTATATGAAGATAAGTGTTGAAGTGTTCCTTTAAGGTCCAAATATTGTACTTTTTATTTATTTGAAAACTTGTGTTAGCCTACTATAGGCTACTTTGTAGATTTTGATTATTATTACAAAACAATGAAAACATACATTAACCACTTCAGCAATATATACATTTTGGCGATTTGATAATAGCTGATCTACAAGCTCAAAATATGCTTATACATTTGACAACTTTAAATTCACATTCTGTAGTTCTTGCAGTATTGATAATTTACATAAGTAAAAACTTTGAGTATTAGTACGTTTATCCACCACTATACGTGGATAATTCAGTCAATTGTGGAAATCAATGAATGTCAACGTCTCAACAAAATACCTATACGCAGATAAACTGGAGTCTTTGATGACATGCATGGTGTGGTGGAGTGTCTAAATGTTTGTGTGAGTCTTTTTACACTCCACTGAACTAATGGTTCCAACTTCCAAAGCAGGAAACATATACCCAGAAAAGCATCGCTTGGGTATATCTCATACAATGTCAGTGCATGGGTCAGACACAAAGGGCATCTTTCGTGACATCAAAGCTGACTCTCTCTGTATGCTTTAGGGCTGTGGGTCTCAACCTGTGGGTCGGGACCTTCATGGGGTCCCCACATGATTGGGGGGGGGGGTGTCAGGGGTCCCCAGATGAAAGTGAAATGACAATTTAAAGACTTTTGAAACCTTTCTAATCTTATCTCAAAGAAAGACAATAATTAAGACCTGCAGCATTATAGGCATATACTGCTCCAAATGTAATCAATAAACTACTATGAAAACTGGAGTGTCTGTGTCCCATGCAGTTCAAATATGACTATTTTGGGGGTTCCCCAGTTCAAATTTGATTATTTTGGGGGGCTCAGTTGAGAACCTTAGATAGTAGTTGAGACTTAGATAGTATTTTAAACAGACTTATAGCTTGTTACGTAGACAGCTCTAGAATTGCACTTTATGCAGTCATAGCACTTTATAGTACACATGTATAATATATGATATAGTATAGTATGCATAGTTTACATAGATACTCCACTGTTACGTTCTTAGTTTACGCATGATTCATGATAACTACTTTTTATATATGTGATGTATGCCATGCTTTTGTAATTGCTTAATGTAAATCGCTCTGGATTAAGAGCGTCTGCTAAATGCCTAAATTGTAAATTGTAACCAGAAGGGCAATGTCCTTGGTTTTCCCAAAGTAGATTTCATTGAGTGGAACAAATCTTATTTTCCATATCATGCACCATGCAGTAACCTGATTTAATAATATATACTTTAATTATTATAGTTTACACTTTCTTTTATATTTTATATTGTTTATAGAGGGATAGATAGTAGGCTGACAGGAAATGGGGAGAGAGATGGGGGGGGGGGTGACATGCAGTAATGGGTGTTGGGATCGGGAGTCGAACCACACACTGCCAGACTGGATTACCATAAGGTGCCTGGACCGCACTGAGCCACGGCCCAGGCCGATCCCACACTTTTGATTGGGTATATAGCCCAATAAATAGACCAGCCCATGCGTAGCAACAACACTGAAAATAATTATTTCAAAACATATATTTTTCTTTTCAACAGTCGTATCATTTATGAGGTAAGAATCTAATGCTACGTCATGTTATTTATGAGCTGTGAAGATGCATCTGCTTCTTGAAGGGCTTAAGGTCACAGGTCACATGGTCCCCAACCCGGAGAGTAAGAAGAATGTGTATTTCTGTCAGCTATGTTGACCCGCTCTGAATGCATCTGAAATCCCATAACTTTGTCTTATAGCCAATCTATACAAACCCACACAACCCTTCATGAATGTGCTATTTGTTGACACACTCTGAATGCATTTTAACCATGTGCACTTATAGGAGTAGTTCACCCGAAAATGTACTTATTTTCTATCAACACACATCATGAAGCCTTGAATTCAGGGAGATTTTTTTTCATGGGGTGTGTAGAAAATAAGTGCTTTTTTTGGGGTCCCCATACTCCTTCAAACCAGATGTTCATAAGAGACAAATAGCTGTGCATGTCTTGTGAATTTGTAGATCTATACTATTTTCCCAATTTATGTTGGTTGGCACACGCACACACACGCACACAATTCAATTCAATTCAATTCAATTCAATTCAATTCAATTCAATTCAATTCAATTCAATTCAATTCACACACACACACACACACACACACACACACACACACACACACACACACAGTGCGTTACAAGATGTGCATGGGCGAGGCTATTTATAAAGCTATTCTTAGCTCAGCTGGATGAGATGTGAAAATTGTGAAAAAAGAGAGAGGGAGAGAGAGAGAGAGAGAGAGAGAGAGAGAGAGAGAGAGAGAGAGAGAGAGAGAGAGAGAGAGAGAGAGAGAGAGCATTCAGAACAGAATTGTTGTAGGCTACAGAGTGACTGCCCTCTGTTGGAAATGGACTACAGACATTCATCTTTGCATCTGTTTCTTTACACATATTTTTGCTCGGCCACTTGAGGCAGAGTGTTTATTATTTTAATAACAGGCTATAACAGGCTAGCTTAAAAAAAAATTACAACACACACGCGCGCGCACACACACACACACACACACACACACACATGCATGCACAGTTTGCACACGTGCACACGGCTAGCTAATACTTTTTTTGCAGCGGTGAAGCCGGTGATGACCGGTGATGATGATTTGCGAAATGCAAAAATAGAGATTCGGATAATTTATTGCTGGATTGTACCTTACCAAAGCATGTTTTATTCGTAGTATAAATAGGCTCATATATGAAATCCTGCACCTGAAAATGAACGAAGGGAGCCTTATAATAAATTAATTACTGTGGGAAATACAGATATGACTGATTAATCTCCCTTAAAGGTGCTGAACGGAATTATATGCCCTGGGAGTCAAATCATGAAGGGTTATATAGAAACTGTAATTAACATCACCCGGCGGTAAGTAGGCTGCCTCGTTAACCACTAGCCGTATAGATCTAATTAAATTAGATAGGCTGCTATATATGCTATATAATTCTCTTCATTGATTAATTAAGATCCCCTCATTGTTCATAGGAAGATATACGGCCTCCCATCGAAGAATACACAACTGTTATACGTATCGCATATAGGATATAGGCTATAATATAGGGTAATATAGCGGCAATATTATTATTGCACGGCATTTTTGGGCAGAGGTAAATAAAATCTCCATGTGGATTTATAGGTTCGAGCAGCCATACAACAAAGAACACACGCATGACGCACGGTCACGCGCGCCACCGTCGCCGCTGGGTGGCAGTGTTGTGGTTCGAGACTGAGGTGCGTTTTGCGTTTTTCCCTGCCCTGTCCCCCCCCCCCTCCCCCTCCTCCCTGTCAGTGAAGGGAATCATTGGAGGGGAACAAAGAAAGGGAGACGAGGGGGAGAGAGAGAGAGAGAGAGAGGGAGGGGGGGGCAGCTATAGGAGGGGGGGATCCCTCCTTGTGACAGAGGAGGAGGACCGACGGAAATTTGAATGCCCCCCAAGCCCCACCACCCCTCCCCCCCTACCCACCCAACACGAGCGCGCGCATGCCTGCTCTAAACTAAAGCCCCATTCGCGCGTAGAAAGTATAGCCGACACATGTAGGCTATAGCTAGCCGCGAGGCTACAGCTAGCCTACATTACAGCTCGCTGCTGCATATGATATTTTCGGCGCGCAACACCGTCGTGCGACGGAGCATAAATGAGGCTTAATAATAATAGGCCCCCAGCGCAGTGGCACCGACACGCACACACACACACACACACACACACACACACACGCGCACGCACGCACACAATCCCACCACCACGCACGTGACACGTCCATTATGACTTATGGCGCATGCCATGCGGCATTACCGCTTATCCCGGGCCGACGACATGACAGATAGAATGGTGATTATGTTTGCTGGTTATGTCAGACGTGCAGAGAGGGTTCCGTAGAGCCCAGGCCTCGTCATGTGCACATCACTGCATGGAAACTGGAAAAGAAAGCAGCCTAAACTATAGCCTACATTTAGGCCCGCCTATACATTTTTTTTTATACTTTTGAAACTTCAAACTTGACATTCTGCATAAAGAGTAGGCTACCTCTACTTTTTGTAGGCCTACTTAAATTTAAGTATATATTTT